>NW_019100814.1:550942-631659 GCF_001856785.1 Myzus persicae | reverse complement strand
AACAAACACAAAAATATTAAACTAGATGAAGCATTTACAAACATGCGGACCTGGCTAGAAAAACCACACTGGCCCAGTACCGTGGTTATTATGTTCTTAAATATAATTTTACAAACTGCTGCCTCAGCTTATTTGCTTCGTTGTCCTATTGTTAAGAATAATGAATATAAAAACAATTTAACTATTTAGCATAAAGGAATATTGGTACATACAACAGTGAGATCAAGCGCATAGCCACGCAGCGGCACAACTATATCAAGGTTCCTTTCAGCCCCCACCCCCTTCTCTAGTCATGCTTATGTATTCAGAATTTTTTTTAGCTGGTTGTTTTAATTACATTTTTAAATTTGAAGTGTGGATGACTTACACACAACTATATAGAACTGAAGTCATCTTAATCTCCATATTAGGTAGTATAATAATATCAAATATGAAATAGAACCATATCTACCCCTAACTGAGTCATCAGGTTATGTAATAAGTATAAGCATTTTTTATTCCTATCTAGTTATTTTGTGAAACATTCGATTTGGCCAATCATGTACCATATACAAAAAAAAAAAAGTATAATTTTACGTATCAGCATTTGTTATCATAACATTATGTAATATTTTTACGATTGATAAACGCTAAGACGAAGGTCTGGTGACGAGGAAAGTCGAAAGGATTTCGTTGTCTGCGTCCACGGTGCATGGCATCAGCTGCTGTGTACGCAAGTAGGCTTCAAGGTGAACCTATACCGAAGTTGTCTGTAAAGTGAACTCCATTATTTTTCGATCCTAACTATAAAAATCGGATTCTTTGAGAAACCCAAAGAATATAGAAACCGAGGAAAAAAACTCGTCGAACTTAAGTGGCGAACATGGAAGATAGTGGACTGCGCCAGTACCTGTATATAAGTTTGTAAGTGTTAAACGAAAATACAATGTCCAAAATCGATAAGCGCGTGTTGCTTCGAACACGTATTTTAAACGTTTTTTTTTTCCCCCTGAAAACATTTCGCACTCGTACAGTCACTTTGCCGCACAACGTTTTCTTTAGATCTACTAGAAATGGGCTAGTAAATACCGGACCGCGGTCGGTAATAGGACCAAATCGAATTTGCGTCTCCAATACCGCACAAAAACGCGGATAGACTTAAATGGATTCTAGGCACTATTTTCTTAAGGCCACGTTACATTTTTATTTATCGCTTTTATTTTTCCTGCTACCGCGTTGTCCCGCCCAAACATATTATTTTCATCCCTCCCACGAAAATTCGCGAAGACGAAATCCATTAAAACCCCCGACGACCGTTTTCTCGAGTTATGTATTACGCACACACGCTCACACAGTCACACACACAACACGAAAACATAATAATTCAACACTACTCGATTATTTGTGTCTGGGAACCTATATAAGAGCTATTGTTGTGGTAATAAAGGGTTATTAAAACAAATATACTAGATTATTCGAGTGATGGTATTGAAATCAATGGGTGCCTAAAATAACTAATAAGACTAAATTTACTGACAACTACGAGTTTGATGTTTCATTTTTTCGTATAAAATAAAAATAAGCAATTACAAGTCATAGTGAAGACGATACCGAATTATGAAATACGTGGATGAGTTAATTTAATGTTTGATGAATAACCAAGCAACGTTTATATTATTCATTGTTTATTAACAAATGATTTTTTTTATAATTGAATGATGATTTAAAATTTATTTTAACTACTTGTACATTTCACTACTTCACTATACTTGAGTTCCGTGTATATTTTTAGTTAAATGATTGCAATCATTTTCATACTTCACCGCATATGCTTCATTGAAAACCTATTTAATATACCTTATTTCATTTAGGCGTATTACTTATTTTTATTTTTAAATTTAACCAAACATATAAACTATTATAAATTGCATGATAAAAAATGAATAACTTAGTCATAACCATGAAGAGTTTGAAATGCTATGTTTTTTTTTTTACAAAACAGAATATTATATCAAAGTAATATTTATGTATAAGTTACAGTATTACCTAATTAAATTGTATTATGTTTATTTATGCATCGTTATTTCACATTTTTTATTCAAGAATATAATATCTAGAAAACATTGAAGATTAAATACGAGTACATTAAACTAATAGACTATAACGCGAATAGTTAGGCTACAAATCACTATCAATCTAGTGTCTTAAGATTAAAAATGTATTGAGTATAAAACATTATTTTAGTATACAAGGCGAATTTCTAAAAAAATATATAGCAAATTTAATTAAACTTTAATTCTTGGTTTATTAATTTTTTTATTAAAGAAAACCTTCGACAGCAAAGGCCATTGAAATATACAAACAAATGTTTACAATATATAATATGCACAATAAAATATCATACAATTTGTACAATAATCAACTGTACAACTTATTTATAAATTTTGAAGTGTTGATGAAATCGACTAGGTATTGATTTAATTGAGTCTGGAGAATTGCTAAGTGATGTACGAGCACTAGAAATAAAAGTCAAAAACTAACAGATATATTTTATTTGCACCAGTTTTCTTTCAAATCTACTGTATTAGGTATGCACAAAATGTACATGTTTCAGAAAAATAATGTTAATAAATTAAGTTACACGAGTATTTTGAATTAAATAGAAATTATACATTATACATTTGATAAGTAACGATATTACAGAATTTAATTACCGATGTATATAAGTCATACAAGCTCTAATTAATTTTTTTTTTCGTCTGGTAACATGAAACCCTGTTAAAAATTGGCTCAAATTAATATCAAAATATTATGAATATTAGAAATATTTGGGACGCGCAATTTATAACAAAGATGAAACGATTTAAGAGAGGAAAAAATAAATTATTCCTGCTCAAGGTAGACCTTTTTAAAAGTTGAACTATATGACTATTATATAATTTAAAGTTGTACCTACTCGTCCTACCCATATAATAATTGTAATGAGAACGATTGTGTATTCATGTAATGCATAAAATAATAATATATTAATGTATGTAAAATCTGTATATAGGTACCTATAATATAATGGTTACACATACTAATAAGACGAATATCGTTTTAAAAACGGTTGTCTTTTTAATGCCAATGATAATAGAAAAACCAAAATCGTTTTTGATGTACTTTGCATAATCTATAGAAACACAAAACTTATCACACGTTTTTACATAAGACCGTCTGAGATCGACGTGATATATTGAACTGAGAAAAACGATTTTACAGTTATTTTAATATTTGATGACTTTGACGGTAGCTGCGATATTACCATTAAAGTGAATTTTTTTTTATTGACTCATCTATAAATGGGTATCGCCCAAGAATCAATCATATTGTCCAATAATAGTTTGATTAAACGCATAATACAGACCTAACCTTACAATGCTGAGATCCAACACAATGGTACATAATATTAACTATTACCTCCTATTTGAAAGTCTTAAATCGTATAAATTTAAACGTAGAAATAAATATTAGCAAACTAAACTAAAGGTCAAATATATTTTATGTGAATTCTGAAAAGTTTCAAAGCCGTCTGTAATAGTAATAAAGTTAAGAAGGTACGTAAAATCGATATCTGTGATATCATAGAATATAAAAATTATATCCCGTTACGCAGCCATTTTTTTATCTAATGATAACAATCCGAGCATATGTGCGATAATCTGTTTATTTCAACCATGATTATACGGGATGAATCACCAAGCGTGCTCATTGTTCACTCCCGTTTTTTCTTTATCATTGAATTTATTCAAATTCTGATTTTTTGAAATTTAAAAATATACTTGAAGACCGTTTTGTATATACTACTCTAAGGACGAAGAGTGGTGATACAAACTTCTGATTTTCTTATGAGAAGCCCATCTCCTTCTTTTTAAGGCAGATAAATAAGTGGATATTTTTTTTTAATATTCTGATGCGAGCGTAGTTTACATTTCGAACGAGTAGTTTTCCAGTTATTAAAAAGTTTATGATAAGAATGATAACCCTTAAAAATGATTTTAACAAAAATATAATATGTAATATAGGATGTATTATTTATTATACTTTGTACATTTTCACAACTTACTATTAGTCATCGATTAATATTAATCACTAAAATTTTCAAATCAGCATACCTCATATATCTTACAAACTCATTATCGTGGACTTATTAGTCTTAACTCTTAGTAGGTACTTGAAGTTTAATAACTCGAACACGGCTAGTTTTAATTTTGATTTTGATACGTCATAGTAGTAATCAGAAAATATATCCACCAAATAATTTATTGTAAACAGCGGGATTCTAATTGAGAAAAACAGAAATTTGTAAAGAAACACCCTAAGTAGTATAAAAATATCTCGTTTAGATTTAAAAATAATATGGTCTTTAAGTTTACCCGCATAAAAATTCCAACAACAAAATTTGAATAAATCCAATATTTGAAATACAAATAGAGGTGAGTAATCGCCATGCTTGGTTATTCAAGTAATTACACATAGGCACAGATTATTTTTAGCACACTGCGTTATTGAAGAAAAAAGGGGTTGATCATAATTCATGATTGGTGAATCACTCTGTATGTGATACACATTGCATATTATCGGTAATGTGATTGATAGTTGTACAGTATTTATCTGCAGCGTATGATTCACGTACAAATTTGTAAGTCGTAAGTTAATTATTGAGAAGTTAACATTGTGATTAAAGTACGAATAAGTAAATAAGCTGTTATTTTTAAACTTAAAAAAAAGTATGTAAAATATATATTATTTTTCATTGGTGTTCACCATTCAGTTATAATAATAATAATAATAATAATAATAATAATAATAATAATAATAATAATAATAATAATAATAGTAATAATAATTAGTATCTACTAATGATGATAAAATATTACGAGAATGAATCAAAGAATGTTTAATTTATACAGTTGAGTATATTTTGAGTTGTATAAAAAATTAAAAACTAAATAATAAATATAAAACGTAAGTTTTACTAACACTTTTCAAAGAGTATAAGAATCGAGTTCTTTATCGGATACTGAGAGGGATACTTCATTCAATATCCATTAACGTTAATTATTCTTTTTTACACTGCTGCAGTTATGATAAAATATTCGATTATTATTAAAATTAAAATTAAACGTTTAATTTAATACAAAGTCATTAAATTGGATTAACTTATAGGTACCTGCACACAATATTCCAAGTATCGACTTAAATGTTATGGTAATTGTATAATTTGTTTTATTTTACTTTAAAGAACACTGTTGATATATGTTTATATATTAATTGTAGTGTATAATTAAATTATCATATAGTATTCAAAATCTTTATGCAAAATTATTTTAATATGATTACAGTATAATGTTACATGATATTACACAATATTTAATATTTATGTACAATTAATAATAAAGATGCCTAAAATTGTTTTCGTTGTGACCAAGCAATAATAATTATTCTAAATTATTTTAATGAGTGTGAAATATAACAATATTTACAACAATTATTTTGTTTTTTGAATGAAAAAAGCTGAAAAGTGAAAAATAAGTTTTTTAAATCAGCTAGTTAAGTCTTATATGTCCTTTTCCTACCACCTGATTATTCCAAAGATCTTACACCAAAACTTTAATCAACCGTAACCGTAAGCGTACATCAAATATATTCCACATAATATAGGTCCCTACATAATATATTCCATGTATAGTACATTCCTTTATAATATTTCAACTTAAAACATTGATTATTTATCACTTTTAATTAAAGTAGATTTTAAAGTTAGCATTAATTATTTCGGGTTCTAAGATAAATTTTTATTAGCTTATATTTGTTATTCATCCAATATCGAACAAGTAGACACACGCGTCTTACTAATCATGAGTTATGAGTTATGACTATATAGTCTATGATACTTTGATACTTTGTTTTACTGATTTTAAGTGTCCTATCCCAATTCTTTGAGTCTATAAATGGTCGTTTTAATGTTGTTTTGATAACTTAAATCAGTGGTTAAATTGATGGTTGATAATACATTTCAAATCCTAATGTAAATTGATAACTTCTATAATATGTAAATGCCGATATTATTAATGATCAAAATACATTTCAATGTTTCCCTAATTTTTTCGACTAAAAATTGTGTTTATTTATTTTTTGATAAAGTTTCATTGAATCCTCCTACATGAACAAATAGTTATGAAATAATATACAATCGTTCCAGTTTGAAACTTTTGATAATATATAGTAAATATAGAAAATGCCAGACCACGCGTTTCATATATATTACGAGAAAAGTACATCTAGAGACGATGACTTGGCACTCTAGTAATTGAATTTCTATAAATAAATATAATGACTAAATAACATTAGGTTTTTCGATTTTGTCCGGATCCTTAATATTAAATTCAAATCATATAAGTTATAACCGGATAATAAATTAAGTAGTAATCATTAAAAACATGTATAAACGATTACGATAAAATCGTCGTTAGTTGCTAGGTACATAATGTATTATTATTATATAGAACGTAGGAAAATAAACATTTAAATCTTTATATTTATTTTAAAAAAATGTTTTATATTACGGCGTTATTAAACTTATGTAGTTAAATTGGATTTTGATATGGTTTAATGTTGGAATATGATTTTAATGTTATAAAAATAAAAATAAATAAATACGAAGTTGAAATTGTTAGACTATAATTTTTATAAAAAAAAATATGTCCCAGAAATCGATTCAAAACATTCAGAACCAGACATACTATCGTAAAATAGTTGTGTTCATTTATTTTTCACTGTGTACGTCGAAAGCTGTTTTTATTGTCGATGTGAAATACAATTTCTTAACGGTTTACTAAATTCAAATCAAACAAATTCAAATCAATGTTTAAGATGATTATTATTAGTAAAACTATAATTAAATGTAATTTATGATCAAAAATAATATTAGGTACATAGTTAATATTGAGTATAAAGCACGTAAATACTCGTTAGTATATTATTTTATTTTCTGAAATCCGTTTCAATGATATTTTTAGTCACAGCTCATGAAAACATAAAAGGTGATTTTAAAAAACTAAAGTATATTCATAGTCGTTGGTTGTAACGATAATAATAATATACATAGTGTACTTACATTTTCAAAAAAAGTAAATTTATGTTCATAAAACTGTGATATCGTGATATTTAAATAGAATTTTTACACTGTATGCTTTCGTATGGTATTCTAAGCAGTAAACACGTACTAAAAAATGTTTAACAATGATTTCTATCATCACCATCAAATCTAAATTTTTATAATAATTGTGTGAAAAAGAAGATGATATAGTTTATGTACAATTAAAATTTATAAGAAATTAAAAATACATTGCCTAGATAATTTGATGATTTAATCACCAATTAGTGAAATTCTGTATGGATTTTATTTTTTAAATCGGGTATCGTGACCGATTTTCAATGCTAGCGTTTTAATAATAATAATAATTAGAAGTTATGCATATTATTATACGCTGAGAGTGTTAATATTATGTTAATATACCATGGCACCAGTCATCATGCCAATTATTTATACTCAGTTTAATTAAACTTTTAAATTTTAATATAGACTATTGTAACATAAAATCAATTATACTATATTAAATAAGTTCTGATCTAATCATTTAAATATTGTTTCGAAAATATTCAACCTGCAGAGTTATTATTTTTTTATGAATTTTATTGTTTTACGCACTATATATAAAAAACTATGTATTTTTATGACAAGAAAAAGTCACGGGGAGAACTCATTATAATTAGCACCACATACAGTAATAAGTTGTAATTTATTATTTGTCTTCAAATGTGTATTGTACGAACATTTTTAATTATTAATACAAAATATAAAAACGGAATATAATACATACTTTATGAAGAAGCTCGTCCTACACAGGGAATGTAAATTAATCATAATATTAATAATGTGCTATTATAAGTGAATATATATCTTGTTCAATTAGCTGCATATACATATCCCCATCCCCATATTAACAAAAAAATCATTGAACGGTGAGCGATAGTATTCATAAGGGCGATAATTTATCCCAAAATCAATTCGCTGATTTATTTTAGAAAACGTAATTTTTAATTTTATACCCCCGTTTTATAGGTATTTACACAATAATGTTGCACAATCGTTTCAATAGCGTCAGTACTCAGTTGCATAACACGTGTTTTAAATCGTAGTCGCGCATTACATTAGGTACAGTGTACACACATACATGCTCGAACCAGCGAACAGATTAATATCATTTTTAATGCTTCTTTTGACTCGCTGGAGAATTGAAATAATATATGGTCGTTATTATTATTATTATTATTATTATTATTATTATATTATTACATACGATCGCGAGACGTTTTCTTACGCGTCATAAAATATGCTAATCGTGCACAACGCGCCTGTGTAAATCAAACAGTGTGAAAACTTTTCCGAGTGTGACGATATAGAAATTATTCACGTGAGGGATCCACGGGTGGCCACGGTGGTATTTGTTTTGATTATTGTCTGAAATAAATCTGTGTAAAATGATGGTTAGGTGTGATAAGGTTGTCGCAAGCGGGTTTGTATTGGTAAGAAAAAAGCGTATAAAATGGGGTTAAAAAAAAACGTTGTGGGGTGCTTATATAACTCCACGGGGTTGCGTAACACTTCACAACACGTACCGAGCACACCTTTTTTCTTAAATAAATGCAGTACCTATGGCGAACCGACAAAAACCACACACATGAAAAAAAAAACAAATTATTCTTTCCCCTTTTTACATAATATATTATTATTATTATAAACGTCCACGAGATATGAGCACTGTTTCCGAACAATGGGACTCCCAGCCGATTTCCAGAGAGAAATAGAGAAAAACGGTTTTTTTTTTTTAAAATACAACCGTATCAAATATTATTTTAAGCGAAATCAATAAGCTCAAGTCCCCACAGTCGCTGCATACAAACGATCGGTATTATGTTATTCTTCTTATTATATTATATATACAGAGTGATTCACCAATCTATTTTTTTTTCAATAATGCTGTTTACTTGATTTGTATAATACTAAGGATATTAGATCCATGATAATAGGTTTGGAAAATATGGGGGATATGGTGATTTGATAATGTTGGTTATTAACATTAATCTATCATTGTTACTAATTTGTAAAAAAAGTCCAAGTGCCTATAACTATTATAGTATAATAAATACTAGATTCAATATTACAATACTACTTTATATTTTTTAAAACTGTTTTCAAGCACTGTCATCCCTAGAGTAAATATTTTAATTTACTCTTTTAAATTTTTAATTCGATACATGAAAATTGAAAAAAATTTAACCACTAAATAATTTAGAGTATAACATAGGGGTTCTCATTTAAAAAATAGAAGTTTTAATCTCTACAGGTAACTCTTTAAAAAGAAAAACAGTCTTAAAATAATATAATATGGCCTTTGAGTATACTTAAATATTAAAAAAAAAATAGTTTTTCAGCAACTGAGTGATTGGAAAAACATGAGGTGAGTATTATCAGCGAGTCACCCTGTATATATTATATCGTAAAGTTGTATCGTACAAACGTGTATTGAGATGATAAAAAAAAAATAGTTGAAATTGCCTACCACAAATATATTATATCATAATATTATACAATGGGCGCACATGCCAAACACGATATCACCGACATTATTAATTCTGCCAGTGACTATGCAATATCGTACAGCTGTTGTGCCGATGAATTGCAATAATATTAATAATAACAAATAGCAATAATAGTATTATAGGTATCGTCTGTACTTACTGCAAGAGTTGCGATTAACGCGTTGAAATCTCGCGTGCCGCACACCATGTCGTTGTTGTTGTCGTCGCACCGTTGTTGGAGGACACTGCGCGATCGAGTGGACGTTTATTCCTTCGGATTTATTGTGAGACAAGCGAAGACTGTTCGATCATCCGGGATTTTCCAACGCGACCCTGAAATCAGCAACACTATCGGATTAATAATATAGAACGAATAAGCGTTCTTGTTAAGTGCACGTAATCATATTATACACAGACAATAATAAAATAATGGATGTAGGGTCGTATGGCCGTGGGTATGCCTATGACTAAACCCAAGTGAGGTGAGTTTGAAGAAAAACTGGGGCGAACTATTATCGATGCTTCCATTCGAAAACGTTCGTCCACATTTTTAAAACTCAATCACCAGAAAATGTTGCTAATGTCCTATCCATTATTCAACAATATCTATGTTGTATCAAGGTAAGCACGTCGTACATCGTGTGTGTGATGCTTTTAACGCGAATATTTTTTAATAATATTCGATCGTTAAGTAGATTACGTTTTAATTTTCATTAAGTAATTAATGAGTTTAAGCTGAGTTTAATTTGTTAACACACTTTTTTTTATATGGTAAGTAATTATTTCGAGTACTGTACCTACATTTCAAAAAGGTATTTCAAGTATAACTTACGAGTGTAAATATTTTTAAACGTCATATTACACAGTGCCTATGCCTACCCGCACTTTGGGGTTTTTATGGTCTAAAAAGTAAATTCTATAGAAACTCATCGCATTTTAATAGCTTTCATTATTTATGCATTGTCTACGAATACAATAGTGAGTAGATACTCACTACCTTAAATATAAACGGAAATCATTTTATAACTATACTTTTAAATTTTCCATTATTTTCCATTTATGTTTATGAATGAATACTATTATTTGTAATTGTTAAGTTGAACAAGAATTTTTTTTTAAGTATTTGGTTGTATATTCTATTTGAAAATTTCAGTAAAATATTATGACAAAAAATAAAAGCGTAATAGTTGCGACAAGTGTAAGTGACAAACTCTTTACTAATAAATATATCGATAGTAAAATAATACAGTTAATAAAATAATAAGTCCAACAAATGATTAATAATAATATTCAGTTAGTGTACGTATGGTGCAGTGATCAATTAAAATTCTAATTTTCTGAACATAAAAAATTCAATTGTATCATACAATATTATTATTTCAATTTGATTTCAATCTTCAAAATTCTGATACTCTGCGGCATTGTTGACATTCAATTCGTACCAAATATTAATAAATGCTGGATGTATTAAAATCGTAAAATTCACTACACTTTTGACACTGAAACTTTATCATTTATCACTCATTTAAAGAAACTTAGGTTTATTGTTACGTCATAGACTTTTCACATAAAGATAAAGAACAATGAAAAAAATATCACAAAAGTACCTACGAAGGTACATATATATATATATATATATATATATTATACAAATTAATTATATGGATATAGTAGGTGTACAATATGTTATTTAATAAACCAACATGAATGCATAATGATAGTTCATCAATTATGATTCACTTATTGGACTGTCGATTTTGATACTGATTATAACTGTTGAAAGGTTATTTTTTTAGTTAAATGCCAATAAATAAACGACAAAATACGATATAATGCACTTATTTCGTTGTATTTCAGTATTTTAAATTATATAATATAAAATTCATGTTTGCTCAATGGTGTGAAGTGCGCTACACTAATACGTTTTGTAAGGTTATTTATTTGGAAATTATAAATTATTTAAGCCACAAGCAGATTATACAATCGGTACTACATAATATGCGTATTACAATTTAAATATGCAATAAAATACATTAAGTTGCATTACATTTTTTTCCCCCAAATCTGGTACAAACATTTGAAATTATAATAAATATTGTGACAAGTGCATAATGATTTCAGTATATAATATTGTATTGTACATATTAAATAAATATAAGCAATCATAGGTTCCTATCTATTTGTTTGTACTTTAATATAATATAGTAACCAATTCATTACAATTATTTTGGATTCTACCGTCGTCTATGTTCTCAGACACATCTAAAATTTTGATATCTATTTTAATTTCCCGTGTAGATATATAAAACATTATACATTCGTCGAATTTCGGGAAATTCAATTAAAATAATTCCGTTTAAATCACCATAACACTGTTTATAAGCATACAGTTATCAACGTATACACTGCATAATATACAGATATACATCTTAAGTGTTGAGAGCACTTAAGACAGCTTACGAACACTAAAATAATATCATTACAGAAATTTCCTTGGAACCTATATGATATAGTGGTAATTATTACCAACATCGGTATTTTTTTTTTTACTTTTTTACATTTCGATAAGATTTCCCAACCGTTTGTTATTAATAATAGGCTCTTGAATAATTAAATAATAGTACATCAACATGTAAATTATGAATACTTCTCTACAGGTATTTAATAATGTTTCTATATTAACTTAATGCGATGTACTTACACCTCTAAGTTATTACTTTTCTACATTGTTTTTCGGATACCTGCCAGTATAATAGTGTCCAAAGTATTCCGGTAAAACTAAACAACTGTAATATATTAGACAGGTGTAGCACGGACGGGGAGGACTAATAATCAACGATTTAGTTTATTCAGGGAAAGTCTTCCATTCCTAATTGATATACCTATATTAATCCGCAGCTGGTGGTCGGACATTGTAATTGGTTTTATCAATAACAGAATGCGCCTAATATTCGGTTAATGTAACCTTTTATGTATAAAATTATATTAGTTAGTATTTCCACCTTACGGTTTATAAGATGCATGTCTAAGCCGACTCGCATCGATGCGTAAGTATTGCGATGTGTTTTATTTTAACGAAATATCATATTGCATGGTTGTTCTTCTGACGTCTGTAGCAAAAAAGGTGCCAAAAAGTGTCAAGCTCATGCAGAATATATTTTATCGGTCATTTTAATAATAATATGTGACATGTAATCCTCGTGTAATAACCATAATTGTCGTAGCTTATGAAACGAATGTTGTACAGTTTGCATGGTAATAAGTAAGTACCTACGTCTGTCTGTATTATGTATTCACCGTTTTCCGTGTAATATGATAAACATTTTTTTATTTTTTTTTCATTTTAATGCACTCTTCATAATTCATAACGTCATGTGTATTATGTTTTTTTTTATGAATACGAGATCCTATAATAATATTGCATTAATAAATCATAGATTTTTATTTATATCAACTGACTTTATTGCTAATTGTATGCCGACTTATTATCCATTACGATACAGACGATTTAAGCTGAGAGTATCGTATTTATTAATTGCGTTTATGACACTGCGTGTTCCAATTTAATTTAAATGCTTTCATTTGAAAAGTACATTTATAAATAAACGAAGTTTTCTGACAAATATGTATAGTATTTCGAATAAATTAACAGTGTTCAAGATTCTCTGTATAGCAATCTACAGTTTTAAATTATTATTATTTTTTTTTTTTTCAGTTGTTTTATAATAATTACGCGAACAAACAAAAGAGAATAAAAGATGGCTTCAAAATTAAAACAATGCATCAATTATTCTCTTATATTATGGTATATATGTTGACCAATTTTCATGTTGAAAATGTTATACATTATTGTGGTGGTAATTGGGAAAAGTGGAAAGGGGCTTTTTCGACGAGACGGAAATACAAATTCAAAGGAAGAAGAGAATACGGAGAACGGAATCGAGAAGACGGCAAAGAAGAGAGCTAATAATAATTCTGTCCGGCCAGAGTCATCGGTTCATTCTGATCACGTCCACTTGTTTGCGTAGTGAGCTATGACTTAAGTATACGAGAAGAAATAAACCCTTGCAGAGGATGCAAATTTATTTAAATTGAACGACAGACCCGAACGGGTCAGGGATTATGCGGTTCAAGACTATCCAGGAGAGTCCGAAAATTGGTACGGTAAAGAACTTTTGCAATGTTGACGTTTGACAATTTTAAATAAAGGACGATTTCTTATATTTGTTTGGTCAAAATGAAAACGCATGTTAGAAAAAAAATTCTTTTGTCTTCGTCAACATGAATATACAATTCACCAATTCACATGTATTTATGAATAACGATCAGTTCTAGTACCTTAGGCGTTCATGACAACACATTTTAAATAAATAATGTTATTTAGACAACACTACATTAAATATTATTCACTATTAACTCTGAAATAAATAGTATATTCTTTTTTGTGTATAGAGTTACAATTACTAAATGTTTTATCCAAATCATAATTAAAGATTTTATTAGGCATATACAATTTTTATATCAATACTCATAAATTACACTAATATGTAATATTACCTATGTACGGAGCTTAAATATTTTAAAATCGATTAAAAAATCACCAATTAGGAACTCTCGAAAGTATTTTCAGCCGTGTTTACGTAATAATACCATGTACGGTATTTGAATAAATACGTACATGACAAGAACCCTTACTGTGGTTGTTATATTATAAAAAAAATATCACTTTTCGTATAATAATTTACTGCAATAGTCGGGTATTACTTTTTAATGAACATATTTTATAAGAGCTATTTTTTAAGTTTATAACTAATGGTCAGATAGCTTTAGGTTTTATGATAGAGTTAAAAAATTAATCTTTTTAAATGATTTCAAAAATTCATTTGAAAATAAATTATTAAACAGAGATGAATAATTCCGTAGCATGTAACTACACGCAGCCTAAATAAGATAATAACAAATTAATAATATAATAATCTCGATTCTTACTCTCAAAACTGTACAGTATTGAATGCTATTGGTTAGGGTAGAATAGTTTGAATAGTTCTGGTACAGACGTATACAGCAGGTAGGTATACTCAGCTACTGCGTAATATGAAAAGTCAATACAGTTATATTATTTAAGTTGCATGATATTGCTATTACAATAATACAGTATTTGAATTATTTGTCTCACAAAGCCCGAGTCAATAGTTCGATTCGTAAAGGTTTGAAATAGCTGATTCGTGGAAACGTCTACTATTAATACAAACCACTTATACTCATGTCTATAAGATAAGACAACTTAGACTTAAAAAAAAAAAATGTCACTGAGAACCTTTATGTTTTCGGACGGTGTACATTATCTAGGACGTGTATAGACGCGTATTGCATACGTATTTTTCACTTCTGAGATTTCACCGTGTGTATAGCTTATTCAGTAAAATAATACGCTCTAACAATGGCCGTTTTATTCTCGTCTTGCAGCAGCAGGATGTCCCAATCAATTTCTTTTCGCCTCACTCGACCAACCCTTGAACATACTCTCGAACGCACCCGCACGCACCCGCGTCACACACACATTCCCACTCACATATTATACATTTATGCATTCGTACGAGATAGGTCCGGTGATCTCGATTGCCTCCCCCGCCTTCGTACTCACATATATATATTTGTGGCATTGTAGCCGACCGACCGCTGCAGACGACCGACAACGTGCGCCGTCGACGACCCTGCTGTCCCCGCTTCGAGTATTATAGAAAACTTGGCCGGCAGTCGCGGGAGAAGTGCCCGGCGAGGGATGGGTATATGATTATATATGAATAGAGGCTGAAATAAACGCGTGTATTGTGTCTATAGTTTCGCATTGTTTTCTAGTGATTCTGCAGTTTGGAACTGCTGGCCCGGACGATTTTCCATTAAAAATAGTTTTGCACGACGACAGCGTAATATATATATATGTATAACAAAATAATATTATATCTGACAACTGCGTGCCGCTCACAAGACCCCGAAACTACTACTACTACTACCTACTGTTACTACTACTATTTTCTATTTCTACTACTACTACTATTCTTTCTATTACTTTTTTATTAATCTCAAATCGCCGGACCTGAACTTTCACTACTACTACTACTACTGCAACTACTACTACTACTACTACTACTATTACTATCACTACTATAATGCTTCTATAAAAATTACTATTACTGCAGGTTAGACCTCGAAAAGATCATTTAAAATATTATGAAGTACCTTATAATTAACTTTTTCTTCATTATCTCTAAATGGTCTTCCCCTAATTAATATTTCTTTGCGTCCCACATGACTAGTGAATATAACTAATTTTACAACAAATAGCTATAGTTAATTTTGGATATTCACTTTCGTAATACTATACATTTCTAATTGGAATATGATATACAATTTGAAGATAAATTAACACCCAAAATAAAGACCATGAAAAATATGAACAAAATTAAAGTTTCGAGTCAATTATTAAATGTAAAATTAATGAAATAAGTTCTTTCGAACTCGTTCTTTCTGCGGTATACTACAACAATTTTAGTATTCTTCACAACAACTACTGCAACCATCGCCGCCACTTTACCTAGTCATTGGTGGAGACCACTAGCTGTCACACATTTGTTATTGTTTCTGAGAAATTAACGGACTTACGGTGCATAGCTATATAGTGCCACGGACATCCGTCTTCGAGTTTTGCCAAAAACCGTTAATTATTTATGTTGGCCAACGTTGGCGCTTAACTTATCGATCCGGTTTCTCGTCCTTCTCCAGCCAATACAAAAGTTACTTTTTCGACGACTCGACTCGGGTCAAATACAAATCGCCTTTAATTAATTTCTCCGTTCAGGTGTACACACATCTATACCCATACGAGTATACCCACCCACCGATATTATGTCACCATGATCAAACGGCAAACGCATAGATATAGTTCACTTGCTTGGATTTTAAAACTTATTTAACATAATTTGTTCGTACAACTATTACACATTGACGCGCATTATCACAAACTAAAATGATTACAAAAACTCTTTCTAAAATTTGGTTTTAACCCGTTTATCATTAACTAATTAACTAATTAATTTAATGCTCAATGTTTGCCAAGCTTCTTGCTACAACAGTTATGTATTTTTTCACGCATAGTTTTTATATCTTATTATTTGTGCAACTTTTATCCTATGTAAACATTTCGTTGAAACAAACTATATAGACGATTTGTCTATTTGAAATTTGTATAATATCGTATTATTTATGTGTGGAGGGTTTAGTTTCAAAAAAAAAAAACTTACGGGAAGATAATATAATTGATGTGCCGCTAAAAATGTTTTTATTGATTAAGGATAGTCTATCATTCGAGAAGAAATAATACGAATATTTCGTATGTAAAAATCAGCTGGAACAAGGACTACACATTGTGTTAGAGTGTTATGACTTCCTTTATAATAAACACTAAAAACCAAATGCTTAAAATGCATTCAGCTCATACAAATCAATCCGTTGAATTTAAAAGATTTATTATAATATGTTTCAAATTATTACTATCAAAATTTTTCGACATTTCGACCCAATGAGATAGAGTACATGATGCGAACAACAAGTTTTTTGAGTATATATAATTAATAATTATTAAATTAAACTATACGCGCATTTCATTACACGACATTTTAACCAAAGTACTCGAGGGTGATCAATTAAATCATATAGGTATTTTATTAATGCATTTTAGGAAGTTTCGTCTACTTCAAGCCAAAAATAAACAGACAGTTTATGCTATTTTTTCCCCTGTGTTTGGTTTGTAATTTGTAATTTGTTAAAAACATTGCATAAAATACTGACGTCCGGGAATCGATTAATGAATTAATGCATGCAGTAGGTGGTTCAAATGTTGGCTTAAAATAGACCTACCGTAATAATGACTAATAAATAAAAGAATAATAATAATTATTGTTTTGGATTTGTTGTTTGATATCAATTTTACCTACCATTAATTTAATTTCAACTTTATACGACAGTTAATTGGAAAAAAAATGTAATTCTGTAACCAACTGGGAAACTTTAAAATAATTTTTTTTTGTAAAATAATTGCATTGTTTTATTAAATATTACAGACCATGTAGTTAAGTGATAAAATTCTGAATTACATAATTTTAAGCATGGAGGTCAACATAATTTAAAATATAGTATCAACTATCTAATTGAATTATTAAATATACATTATTTTTTTAATGTCATACGATTTCTATATTGATAAATCTATAATTGTGGGGTGAAAATGTTTTGGAGTATCAATAATTTCAATAGCCCAATATTTATAGAACAAAATGTTGTCGGTAAAAATAAAATTACCAAACTCACACTTATCTGTAGTGTTTATTTCAAAAAACAATTGTGACGCTCTATAATACAGTAAACGTATGGTTTTTTCGTGACAATCACTTGGACTTTTTTGATGAAATATACCTACATTATGAGGATATAATTTGTCCACAATATTGACGCTGTTCCGTTTTAACGAGCCGGTGTACCCGCGAACTGCGTGAACGAGTGTGTAATATGATTATGACGTCGAGGTTTAATGTCGTGACATCTCCGCGATTTCGTATTATTATGATAAACGAGATTCTCACGATATAGATGATATGCGTACCTATCTAAGAGACCGTCTTCGTCCGACGACGTCGAATAAGACAGTGTATAGATTTATAAGTGCATCGCTGCAGATAGACTTGCACAACGGGGGATGGCACGCTCATAATATGCGCATAATATAATAATAATATATACATAATATGGTTGAAAAGGCTTCTTCTGCATAATATCGGGTTTGGCAGTCGAACCGTGTAATTTGTTAGCCACGCTCCCGGCCGCGCCGCTGCCTTCAGGGCGATGTTGCTGAATTTCCGATATTACGCCGTTTGGCACCGTAATACAGTCAGACGACCGCGGTGCGACATTACTTGAATAGCATATTAGATTCTCGATAAGCCTCCTAGAGGGTGTGTGAGTTAGTGGGGTGGAGGGGGGTGTCGTCGTCGTAGTAGTATCAGAGTATCGGGCGAAAAACACCTCTTTGCGCGTATATATATATATACTCACGCGAATGAGGTACCCATAAACGTATATAATATATTATTATATATATATATATAAATATGTGTGGGCTCACACTATTTACCTCCATACTCGCGAGGGTGTGTGTGCGAGCAATACATATCATCCGGAATTTGGCAGTGGTCCAAGTGGACCGACTTCGGGTCGACGACATACGCGTATAGGTACTATATATATTATTGTATAGGTGTCGGGGGTGCAGGGATGAGCCTACCCTCACCCGGCGGGCGACTGCTCGGAGTGGAGAGCGGTCGAGATGAAGGAGGAGAAGAAAAGCAAAAACCGCCCGAACAACAGCAGCAGCAGCAGCAGCAATCTTACTAATGCAAAGACATCCCCCACCCCTACTCAAGGCTGCTACAGCATCATCCCTCCGGCGCCCGGGGATGGTCTCGGAAACGCCTGCTCATATATGTTTATATACGCACATATATATTATATCCAGCCCGGTTGATAAACTTTTCATTATTTGCGTTATGCGGTTTGTTTTCGGTTTTATAGTGTGTCGTTTTCGCGGCCAAAAACGCTCTATGAAACTAATGCCATTTCATCTCGTCTGGCCGCCGACCGACGTTCTCGCAGACAATCGAGTTAACGCGTTGATTCTCCGAAAGTTACGCATTTATACGCTATCACTATTATACACTATATACCACTATTACCACTGCTTACCACTACTACCGCTATTGTACTCATACACTATACATATATTTATACTTCTACAGTTCTACTACTTCTTCTACTGATTCGGCTATAATACTGACCGAGCTATGTTATGAGAGACACGACGCGCTACAGCAATTATTAACGATTCGAGATCCCGTTTTACTGGCGCTAAACTTTTTGGGACATTCTAACGTTGGCCGAAATTAACTGAAAACTTATTTAATGCCACTTCGGCGTCAACTTTTAAATTCCAACTATAAATATATATGTATATTAAAAACATTTTAAAGTACTTATTTTTTTTTTAGTTAAGCTAGACGATTATCACGCGTCTGGTGCCAAACGTATGAACTTGGGAAACATTTCATAATGAACAGTAATCAAACGGATTGCTTTATTATAACTGTACAAACCGTGCACATTCAAACAGTTTTTCTAAGCTTATAAGATTTTTCAAACTAGTTCATAAACTTTGAGTAAGTACATTAAATGGGGTCATTATTATCAGTGGTTATTAATCGCACCCACTGACATCGGTTCAATTTTCTCCTCAGTACAATGGTATGTTATCAAATACGTATAGGTACAGGGCCATGGTACGAAATCATATAATAGTTACACAAAATGATAAACTAAAACACAACATAATTTATTATTGTATTGTTTATTATATTTATTTATAATACTAAGGTGTAAGGTAGTACTATTTTAGAAGGATTCAATACTTATATTAATTATAGGCAAAAGTTATTTTTTAATGATTTTTATCAATCAAAACTTTAACCTTAAAGTGTATATTACAATTATAGGATAATATTTATTAAGAAATAATAAAAATTATAGGTGCGGTATTTATTCAGTCAGATGACACAAATAGGAGAACAAAAAAGCTTTTGAATTAGTTATTCACCGATTTGATTTAATTTTACGAATACGCATAATAATATAAACGATATATTATTATACCCGCATGGAAATGTCCAGCCGACCGCGTACGAAGAGCATACGATGCGTTTGATGTGTCTATTGTCTTGTATATCATCATCATAATATAACGTCGTCCTCCAAAGTACTTGTCGCATAATAATAATAATAATAATAGTAATAATAGTAATAATAATAATAATAATAACCATGATTCGTATACGAATGTTTACTTGGGGACAACAGATTCCTAGCCAGTGCACACAATCCTTACTTACTCAATACACCCGTACACGATTCTTTGTAAATAATAATAATAAAATATCCCCGCACAACTCTTTTTGATTAGCCAACAGCCGTGTGATTTATCGAGAAGCAACGCAATATATAGGGGCGAGTTCCGATGTATTTTTGATGGATGGCTAATGTTTAATATTACGGCTAATTAGTTGCCCTATAAAATATGTCAATCTCGATGGCTGCCACAAAGTCGTGGTAATATGCGAACAATCCATCACAATCCAATGAATATACCTACTCTGGAGTATGATGGAAATATTATTATGTATTAAGGTAATTAAGTCATTGTATTCAAACACATTAAGAAATATTCTACGTATTGTTAAAGTTTCAATGAAATCATTAGCATTGACATTTTTGTTCAAGTGTACATAAACCGGCAAGACTGCTGCAGTGTTGAAAATAAAATTAATCGTGAATAAAATGTACAATCACGTTATGTCATGCTACTGAGTTTGTAATTATGAATTATTCATCATCTAAATATTAGTCTAGTAATAGAGTAATAGATGAAAATCCAAACTTTTTGATTTCTAATCAACTCAGTTAAGTCAGTTGCAATCACTTTCGGTTTTGGCATATTCAAAGAGACTAGTATATATAATATTATATTTTAAACAAAGAATATCTTCAACTTTTTTTTTTGAAATAGGGCTCTATCATTATTATTGTTATCATCATTCATCATCATTATAATTATAAATAATCTATAGAGAGTAGAGACGAACGTGATGTTGTGTCTTTGTTTATTTAAATGTAATGCGGAGTTTACGTACAAACAGCTATATTGATTAAATACAAAGCGTATACACAAACAAAAATGTGAACATTACAACCACTGAGTAACTATTATTGAGTATGATGGTCTTCACTTTTCTGTATGCGTAGTGTTGTATTGAATTATTACAATCTTCTAATCTAAAAGTGAATAAATAATGATAGTCCATTTGTCATGTGAAAATAACAGACATGTTACCAATAAGATTTCCAATAAAATCATCGTAACGATATTTTCGACACCATTAGAAATTAAATAACAACAGAATATTGCATTATTATGCGTTTCTCCAAACCCACTACCCCTCCACAAATACGTGCAGCTCGAAACTTGGAAAATGTAATATCATTAAGATTAATTTTTTTACGAGTTCTGTAGATATCGCATACAAAAAAAAAAAATGTTGGCAAACCGATAATTTTAAACCCGTTATAATTTAAATTGAATATTCGATGTTTAATTTATGGTTCAACTACATGTCCTAGGGGAACTGTCGTTGAATACGGAATACCTAGCCTGTCATAACATATTCATAATAAATTACAGCCTAAAAAATGCAATAATTCTTAAACGGTTGTGTTTGAGTAAAAATTAGTTCATCCTTAAGATGACTATGTTTTAGTGAATAATAAATAAAATAAAACATTATATGAATATCATACATTGATACATTACGCATACCTTATAAGAATAAACATGTTGTGTTTATTCAAATAAATTTAGCTATTATGATAACAATATAGTCTCGACTAACGAGAAAAATCTTCAGAATATTAATAACAATCGTTTGGAATTAAAATATATATTATTAAAAACACTTACCATTTTAAATTTATGTTACGAGTAACGCTAAAGGTTTAAGTCATTATAATTATGGAATATTTTAATAAATCTATGTACAAAATATATTGCATAATAAAACACTTGATTTGGCGATTTGTTTTTCAATAATAAAATAAATGAATAACGTCTTAAAATTGAAATATTATTATTATATTAGAATAAATGTCTAAAATTTAGTTTTTCTTAGCAAGTTATTTTCAGGTAAAAAATATATCCTCTGCATATCTTCTTTGATGCATTAATTTCAAAGTTCCTTCTTTTTCATTAAGGAATATCATTACTTTAATTTTTTTTTTACGTTCGATGTTCCAATATTATATACCGCAAATATGCTGCTAATGAACCCTTTCAGGAATGATGATGATTGCCAATATAGAGCTATCTTTCTGTTCTTTATCGTTACATTACTATATTGTAAAATTTCTGCTTTAAAGTCACTAGATAGTTGCTACCTCTATTGATCATTATTTTACAAGAGGAAAAACTATCTTGAAGTATTACAATTTGCTTGAAGTTTATTAACCAAATATCTTTTAAAATTATAATATTTAGAGTTTCTATTGGGTATTTCATAAATTAAATAATAAAAAAATGAAAGAACCAAATACAATATTGATTCAATGTCAGCTAATAACAGTATTTTGTAATGTTTTTTTGGGGATAGAAAAATAAAAATCAAGAAAATGTGTAGGTACCCAGAATGAGTGTGTTTTATTAAATTGCAGTACAATTTTGAGAGAAATCAGCTTAATAATTGATTCTCAACCACCTTTTTTCGGAATTGTTCTGTTTATTTGTGTATATTGACTACACATCTCTTTAAATAAATGTCATCAGTGAATTGTTGAATTAATTTTATAATGTTATTATTACATACGAATTTGTTTAACTCTTCACTGTTTCAACAACGTGTCTACCTAAGGTATTTAGGTACATTATTAGAAGAATCAAGAATGTAAATGTAACAAGAACACAAAGGATATGATATAGAGAATAGCTTATTTGAGACATTAATATTTCACTGAAACATGTTTATAACCAGCAGATTTGCGAATACCTCGAGGAAACGTTAGAAAATGAAGTATGAAAACAATGCTTTGATGAAACATAATTCATACAAACACAATACTATATATTTAAATAAGAATGCCACTCCAGTCTATTAAAATATCGAAATGAGAACCGTTTACATCAATTATATTAATTGCAATGGATAGTCAGACAAATCATACCTATTATCAATATTATGATATAACACTGTACGAAAATATACGCTTTTCAATTGGCACATATTCATTATTCAGCCATAACTTATTTTTGTCAATACTTACCATTAATTTTAAAAGATAAAAAGGTTCAATAAGTAGGTAACTTTGATAAGAACTATAAAAAGTTAAAATACACTATCTGAATCAATTAAAAATAAATATTGTAATATTTTAGTATATTCTCCATATGCGTATCCACGTGGATTTTCGATTTTCAGATTTTACTGCACTTATTTTTTTTTTATAAAGGTTTTTTTCAGTATATATAATATATTATATTAAATAGTCATTATTATATAGATAATGTATAAGTATGCTATAGTTTCAAATAATGACTGATCAGCCATTTATTATACTTTATGTATCCGGATGGTATCTAATATGGAAAACATTAAGATTAGAACTATCATAAAAAAAACGTGGGGTTTTTGATGGCCTGTGAACGCTATATTTCACCTAAGTGATGGTAATTAACATTAATAATAAGTGCTTATGCTTAAATTTATCTACAATATTCAAAAAAATTAAACATTAGTAAAAAGCAATTTACAAATTGATAATAATTTACACCCGTGGAAAGTCTTATGAACAACAACTACCACCATTTTATGATATTATATATGTTTCATACGCCAATGAGCATGCGTATATATGATGGACATATCGCTAATAAATCGAAATAATAATATATTCTCGTGCATTACGAATGTCTATATAACAATATTCCGAATATTATTATGAACATCAAATTGTTTTGAAGAGAAAAATTAAACAAGTTTTAAATGGTTTTGATTTTGAAATACCGAGGTCTGTAATCCTGCAGAACATTGGAAACTACTAAATTAAGTAAAAATGTTAAAGGAAAAACCAATTTAAATACTATACAATCGTGTGCAATGTACCTATATGTAACTCTATTTTAAATGTACAGAATATCTAACTCTTCGAACATGGGTCAAATGTCTAGTAAAAAATATCATAATTTATTATTCTTACTACAATAAGTATACCTACAATAGTTTACATAAATGGTTTTCATGAACGAGATGTATCCTGTACGTTGATATTATATTCTAAATATTATTTTCAATAATTGGTCGTGTTTGCGTTACACACCTATTGAACGCGCGGCTTTCGAGACGATACCAAATAAGAAATTTATTTCGATGCGGTGACGAAGGCAGTTGTAATACCTATAAGCAGTAAACGCAGAGCAGAAGAGAAATAGTTCTAAGGGAATAAAATAAAACGATTATGGTGTATAGAGAAGTGTAAACGGGGTGCAAGAGTGAGTGGTGCTTGGCGTGTTCACAGAGTATTAACTTAGTACCTGGCACATCTCTTCCATTATCGGGTAGTTTCTCTCGGTGGCAGCTCTAGCGCTGAAAAAATATTTCTCTTTCCACTTTATTACGACATCAGTCACCTTATTGAGTCGTGGTATATAGAGGAGGCGGGTCTCTCACACACACACACACACGTGCACATACACACACTTATGCTCCCACCCGAATAACACACATTATTTATTAAAAACACGTGGCCTGCACGAGCGAGAGTAGTGAAAATCTGCGAGAAGTAAAGTTTCTAAAGTGGAAAAAAAATGGTAGAGAGAATTACATAGAGAAAAATATATAAAGGCCCCGCACACGACATACGATTTAGATCCATCGTCGATCCATCAGGCCAGCCAGCCCGTTATACTTTTGAATACAATCGTTCTCTTTCTCTTATATATACTCCCTATTCAAGTCGACATGCAATAGCTGTCGATCGAAAATTTTCGATTTGAGAATAAATCTGTTATCCCTAGGGGGGCTACCGAGAGTATATAGAGCGTTCGATGGAAAAAGCGCAATTTTCTATTTACCAGAAATCGGATTTTTTTTTTTATCTAACACGCCGTCGTGAAAAAAAAGAAGCGTAGATTTGTTTTGAAATAATAAAATTACACTTTAACAAAACAAACGTATTGTATAAGCGATTTAAATTTAAAACTATTTTGCCAAGCCAATCTTATGTTTTCGATACTATTACAGTTGTGATTAAAAATGTCGATTCCAAAATAAAGCTCAGTACCTTCCTAGGTAGTAATTCTATGTACATGGAGAATAAAAACATAAAATAAAATACAAATCAAATAACATAACAAAATAGAATACTTAAGTACCTACAGCATATTTTTATAAGTATTTTGTATCGGTAATATATTAATTTATGAACAACTTCATTGTTCACAATCCTGTATCGGTTAAAATGTTGTAATAAATATTAAATACTATTGAAAAAAAAAAAAAAATTAAATGGTAAAACATAAAGTTTTATTTGTAATCAAGCATAATATTATGTATCTTTTATAAATATTCTCAATTATTTTCATAACTTAAAAATGTTAATAAATAAATCTAATATTGTATGGCTTTAAATGGTTCTTGTCGTAAATACGAGTGCATTTGAATACTATTTGTTCAACATCAATGATTAATAAATAAATGTGTGTCTGTACGTTCATTATGTATTATAATATTAAATTATTTAAATATGCATTAATAAAAAAATAATAACAATATAAACGATTGAACAAAAATTACACATAAATCAGCATAAAATAATATAGTTTATGCGATTTAGTGGTTTCGTAATTTTTACACGTAGGTACTTTTGTTCTCAATCCTGATTATAATCTATGTATTTATATCTATATCTACCAAACATATACCTACAGAGATTTGAGTTATTGGCGTCATAAACCAAATTAAGTATTAATGAGATCAAACCGCTGAATGTGCTG
The DNA here is from genome assembly GCF_001856785.1 of Myzus persicae. Classification (NCBI taxonomy): domain Eukaryota; kingdom Metazoa; phylum Arthropoda; class Insecta; order Hemiptera; family Aphididae; genus Myzus; species Myzus persicae. The sequence continues at coordinate 605,300 of NW_019100814.1, read as the reverse complement.
CATATTGTTTATAGCCAACGTCGATAAAATAAACCATTTAAATGATTCCAATCGATATAAACATCATTTCTCCAAACCTATGCTGTACCTGAGCTATTAAAAAATCAGAACGCTAAGTGAAAACCGAGGCGAAATAACAATATATGATTATTATATGAAATGCAAAAAAAAAAAAATCAACATTAGTTTAATAGTTTTCACCGACTTCGTGTTAGTAACTTAATGCGTTATGAAATATAAAAATAAGATGACCAAAAGTATAAAATAATAAGCAAAATAAGTCATCTCAATAATAATAATAATATAGTACTGTAAACTGAAAACTTTTTTTTTGAGCTTAATACGTATTCGTACCATGATATTAATTTAGTCACTAAAAACTAATTGTTGAGAGTTTTAGTTTTAAAACAAAGATCCTATCCATAAATACAAGTTATACATATATACTTAATATATTATTTGAATGAAATATATTAATAACTAGGTACGTAGTATGTAGTATCTATATATAAATAATATCGTGTAATAATTATCAGACAATTTCAACTGTTAGGTACTGTGAAAGTATTAAATAAAATCATAAAGTTAATTTAAAAAAATTTAACTTGCAAAATATTGTCTTATTTCTTTTGAATACTTATGAAAAACAATAATAATATTTGAAAAAACTTCATATAGGTACCTAAAAATTTATTTTTCAATGATTTATAAACATAAAACTAAAAAAAAAATGAATATTTTATCAACATTGCACCATTTTACGGCTTAGGTAATTGAAATAATAGTAAAAATAATGTGGATATTATATTTTCTGATGGCTTATGCGAGCATGAGCTGGTTTTCATCGGTTATAAAGCAAAATAGGTTTAGAAATCATTGATTCCACGATGATTAAATGATAATCATTTTTAAATTTTGAAGTATTTGATATCGGTTCCAATTATATAATGGTTGTCTATTGGCAAATAATTGTACATTCCACATCTTTATAATTCTAAAATTATGTCACTGCAGTATTCCTACTTGATAAATTTGACAGTATTTAGAATAAAGGTTTTGTGTTTTGATAATAATGGTCCGTTCATAATTTATCTTTATATACTAGGCCTAGGCGATTCCGGATTAAACAGAAAAAAGCTTGTAATTTCGGTTTGAACTCAGTTAGGCTTGAGATATTTTTCATATTTCGAAAAAAAACCCATGTTCACAAGCATTAGAACAACTAAAAAAATCCCAAGTACAGAAATGATGTGATCGTCAGGCCGTTAAAATCGTTAATTATATTATTATAGTCGGTGTAAGCACATAATATTAATGTAACTACATACATATTGAGAACCGGTAACTGGTAAACTGCTGTAACATATACCGCGTGCCATACTCATAATAATAATAATAATAATAATATCAGTTTGTGGGGTCGCATCACCGATACCGACGGCTAGAAACTATAATGTAATAATAATAAAAATAATATTATTATGCGTCGTTCGGACGCTGCACCAGTGTAAAGGTGCGTCCGTTGAGAAATTTATTGAGACGTCTTTCAACCGAATCACCCCACACGGGACGAGCGGGAAAAGACATCAGATCGGTCCGACGATAATATTATAATATGATATAACAAGAGACGAACAATTTTATGACCGAGTGTCCCGCATATAATATAGTCGATCGTCCGACATACGCGACCAACGATTTAAGTGTGTACGTATTATAATACTGTTATTAGAATAATATTATATTATATTACGATAATACAATATTATTATCATACGAATAGATTACGATAATAATAATATTATTATTATTATTATTACAACGATATAATATAATATGACGTACCTGCCTAAACGCACGCGCCACACGAGCGACATGATAAATTTTATTCCGTTCATTTTTGTTCGACGGTTAACAGCATAAATGTATAATATTATATGTTATGTATTACATATTATGTTGTACTACAACGGTATATTATATTCTATACCTACGTCAGACCAGCAACGGAATACAGATGAGTTTTTCTGGTACAGCAGGAATGTTCGACAGACGACAACTATATGTTTCGTGGTCGAAACTATGTACGTGGTGTATGGCAGGCGTGTCCAAAAGGTTGTGTTTTTCGGACCTCAACCCCGTCGTATTTGCATCGATTATTGCAGTTTTATCGCATACGAACCTTCCCCCGAACGAGTTCGAATCATATTGTTGTGCCCGTAAAATATTAAATTGTTTCTATTACTATTATGTATATTATAGTAACTACTGCTAGATACGACGTCGTGGTTCAAATAAATAAAATAGTAGGTAGTGCATCCGGAACGGCTTTTATTGCATAAATAGTTCCTTATTCGCTATGCGCAAAGTGATTAATCCAAGTACGCTAGCCCCAACTGTTTTCTTTAATAATGAATTTATTTATATTTTGACTGGTTTTTGGAAATTCTAAGCATATATTCGAGCACTACGTTTTAAATCATTTAGATTTTTAATACCATTTAAGGATGGGTAGATAAATTTTTTTCAAATGAAAACACACTTTTGCACCTATATTGTTAATCAGTGACTTTTTTTGAACAATATGATTTATTTAAATCAAAATGTAGTTCCTGACTTATTAAATATATATACTGAGGACAACGGTCATTAAAAATGGGCTTGCAAAAAAATAAAAACCTATGAAATATTGCATCTAGTATTAATTAAACTAAATATTAAACGTAATTTAATTCTTTTATAAAACATCATATTAGTTACAAAGTTTCTTAAACAATCATAGCGTCCATGTCTCCAAATCTTCTAGACCCAATATCAATGGGACCTACAATTATTCATAGAATACAAATTTAAATAACTCAAAACTTCTCGATTTATATATACATCAACATTTTCAAAAAAAGTTAACTGAAATTATCTTCCTTAAATATAGGACTAGCCACTACTTAAAAGTTTCTTAAATAAGTAGTTGAACAAATTCACAATTAAAGGAAAAAATGGGGATTGCAGGTGGATCACCCCGCGGTTATAGTGCGTAAAAATGTATACAAAATAATTATTTCACTGAAACAATATAATACAAAAATCTCGTTATAAAAATGAAAAAAATAATAAGTAATAGCAAAAGTTTCACTATTTTAAGAAATGTTTTTTTTTTTTTGTACAATTAAAATGACGGCCGACAGACGATTGGAACGCCTGTGGTCGTAATAACAACATACCTATCGTCGTTCTAATAGTTACCATAATATTATAGATTATAGGTAGTATAATATATATCGAAGGTACCTATATAATAATAAAAAATTAGTTATACAATGTGACGTATAGTAACCACTATGACCACCGGCGACCGCGGACCAAAGTCGTATTCAACGGATACCGCTCGCGTAGTCGGTAGGTATATGACGTAGGTAGATGGGTAGGTATATAGGTGTGCGCGTGTGTGTCATGTGATTATCGACGTAATGTTTACGAAAAATGACCGTTTAACGTGTGCCAGGTCTTTAATCAAATTGGACTAAACGCCGAGGAATTCCGTGTTGTAATGTCCCGGCCGTCGGCTATGATTTCATTATTATTTTCTACAGCAAAATCATATGTTTTCAATGCACTGCTGCCGACTCCCACTCGCGAGCTCGTTTATTATAATATAATATACCTACTTAATAACGTTATATTATTATTATTATTATTACTATTACTATTATTACCTATCGTAATATATTAGGTTTATCATGTACATATACGTATGCGCTCACGGTATTATTATTAAAACGTAATTTATTCAATTATTATAATATTATATGGCTACTCAGGTAGCGCGCCACCGTCAATATGATACGACGACGGAGACCACGACGATAATACGGTCTCTGGTCTGCATATATTATTATAATAATAGTAGATATTATAATATAGCAGTATACCATATTATTATTAGGCGCCGTTCGTTTTTCAATAATATATTATTGTACTCTGCGACTACCCACCCTCCATCATCTGGGTGCGTCACAGTTTTCCGCAAAATTAGACCTTTCCGTTAACCTATGCACAATTTGCGATAATAATGTACAATACATATTCCATGTTCCGCAACGAGAAGAATTTTAATTTTTTAATTTTGTCAACCCATACCCGGCCGTCTAGCTGATTATGAAATAGTATTCATAATTTTTTCTAGTCGTGTTCATTTATCTGGCACAACATATTATAAGTACTCGTACTATATTACGATATTGCACTTTTTATACGTCTCGATAAATATGAAATTATTCAGGAATATAATATCACGTTTACATTATAGTATTTCTTGTTTCTGGGACATGATTGGCTTCTTCTATAATTTTACTAAAAATCATAACAATTTTGCATTGTAACATAAATCACGTATAGGATATATACCAGCTATATGTAAATTTAAACACAACGATAAATTGATACTTTATTTTTATTGAATGGACTTAAAGATAATAACATATATTAGAACTATTATCAAAATTATGTGGGTAGCGCTAAAAAACCATCGTGACAATCTTCAATTATAGTTTATGAAAAATTAATATCAAACATCGATTTTAAACGTATGTTAAAAAAAAAAAAATAATAAAAATCTTTGTTTCGGTAAACGCGATATTGTTTATATTGGCCATGGCCACTGAAAAGGTAAACGAATGGGTCGATTTTGATAGAAAAGTGAATCACCTCCAACCTGGTGCGGCAATTACCCGTTTTCATCAAAATTTAAAACGCCTCCTGGTGCACGCCAGTCAGAAAACCTATACCCTGCGGTATAACCGTAATTTGCGGATCTCTCAATACACTATAATATTATAAATAAATAAATTGTGATGGACGGTATTTGCGAAAAGGGGTAGAAGTCAATTTTTAGTAAATTTAGACATTATTTTTGTAGGTGATTTTATTCCAGATCGACGGGTGGCACTGAAATTTGACTATCTCATTCTCTGATTCACCTTAAAATTAATAACAAAATTAATGTATATTGTATACCTAATATACAAATTACTAAAAATTGACTTACCTATACGCTTTTTCCCAAACAACACGGTCCTGCCATAATAATCTATTATAATAAACGGCGTCATACGCATAACGATCATAATTATAATATTATTCTTGTAGTGTTTATTGTTGATCATAGTTCTCATGCAACCTCACAAGTGGGTTCGACTGTTCTTACATTGGCTAATGGACTTAAGAATTTGTGACTGACCATAATAATGGCTGTAATCCTGTGTAATAGAGGGCACGTGTCCCCCCATCCAAAATCGTTTCTTGTTTTTGTGTATGCCGTACTGTCGTAGTGTAGTGGTTTAGTGTACAGAAATTTCTTATTAGTTGTATAATTAATACGACTAATTTGATTCATTATAATCTCCTCTTTTTTTTAGCTAGGTATCCCATTTGTGTAGAGTCAGCTATGGTTTGTTAGTTTTTTTATGTTATATTATGACGCGTTTGATAAAAGTTATAAGTTATGGTCTTGTTCTCTTGTCAGTAAATACTATTTGAATAAAAATTATATCTTGTAATTTCAACACGTCATATTAGTATACTTAATTAGTTAACACATTAATCCGTGGATTACAATAATATGTTATTACAAAATGTCATTGTAAATGTTTACCATAATAGTTACTAGCATATTATAATCATTGTATATAGACTAGAACGGCAAAAACAAGAAAACAAAATATATCCCCCCTCTAAAAAAATTGTTTGTCTATAATTACAAATTTAAATGATGTGTCACAAATAAAGTATGGAAAAAAAATGGACGAGTTGCCCAAAATGCTGGCCACGTCATTTACGACGATTGATCGGTGATGCGGTCGGACGTGCTTGGTGATACTCTGGAATCTATTTTATCATCATTGTTTTTCGTGTTCTTACCACCCGTCTCACCTCCACGAGTATAAATAATAATAACAATAAATGTCTTGAACACTCGCTCGGTCTACTATCAAATCCATGTGCGGTGTGTGGCGACCGTGATCCTTCGCCGCCGCCGCCGTGACCGGTTGCGCCTACGCTCGACTTACGATATTATACGATAATAATATCACTATTCACTACTCACGCATATTATTTTATACATATTATACACGCGTGTCCATATTAATGTTATTATAATATAATATATTGTACGGCAAAGGCCGCCGACACCCCCGACGGCATTCTTCGGTCCAAGAAATAATATCATACCTTCAGCGGCGTCGTGCCGCATACGCACAGCAACTACAACAATATAAATTTATAATATTATATTATTACTATTTTATTACGCCCCGTGAACAGTTCATTAAATTACCGAAATATTGTACTGGGTGATTCACCAATCATGCTCATCCCCACATTTTTTTCGTTTAATAATTAATGCAGTAGTTCTTCAAATTCTGATTTTAGGAATTTTTAAATACATTTTAAGATCGGGTTTTCATGATCTTGATGTTTTACACGGTACACAAACCACGGTTAATACAGTAAGTATATTAAGTATATTAACTATGGATACAAACTTCCATTTTTCAAATGAGTATCCTACTTTTTTATTGTACATTTTATTATATTGAGTGATTTTTTTTATGTTTATGTATCTATAACTATACTTAAAAATTCAAACAAGTAGATTCTCGCAGTTATTGAAATGTTTTGTTTAAGTAAAATATAGCCCTTGAAATAGTTTTTACAAAATTATTCTGGTAAAATATATTTAATTTTGAATCTACCTAGTATATTATACTAGAACCATTTTTACTAATAAAATTGTAAATGTTAATAGTTCTTTCAGACAAAATTATGATTTGTAGTACACAAACATACAAATTAAAAGACTACTAATTCGAATTTTGACTTTGATAAGTTAACATTTTCATAAAAATTATCCGCTAAATAGTTTATACTGTAGAAACAGGGTTTGTCATTATAAAAAAAGAAGTTTGTATCTTTACAGAACACTCCTTAAGTAGTACAAAAATCTAATTATTTAAAAAAATACATGTATAACCATATAACTATATCATTTAAAAATTAAAAAAATCAGAATTTGAATGACTATGATGCATTATTTAAGGGGAAAAGAGGGGATGAGGAATTGAGAATGTTCCGTGAATCACCCTGTATAGGTATAGGTATAGGTACCCACGTAAGTAGGTGTGTAGGGACGTCCCATGAGACACGGACTATAATATGCGAACAAATCGATCATAATCGACTTTGACCGAAGACGTTGTCCGGGGTCGCCGATTTTCCGGTGCCGTATGCGTGGGATCAAAAAAAAAAAAAAAAATACACGCTCCGTAAAAAATTATTATAGTCTAATAATGATATTATAATCATCGTTTCTCTGCGACAGTAACAATTACGTGCGGCGGAAAGAATGTTTCAAGTTCCTTTTCGTATTTTCCGCGGCGGCGGCGTGTGATAATCGTAATATTATTATTAGTCTAGTCATTATTGAGTTAAAATTATTATTATTATTACCAGTTATATAATATTAGTATCGCACACGTGCCGCACGCGTGCCGTTCGTATTATAATTATCATGTGATATTACAATAATAATTAATGACAACATAATAATATTATTATCTTCAGACGTAAATCATGATTATATAGTTTTGGGTGCAACACTGTATAGTTCTAATATAGCCGGTATTCTTTTGAACTCCCGCCATTCGACCAATAACAAAGCGTAAATGAATGTCGAAAAAAAATAAAAAATAAAATAAACACGCTAAAATAATATTATTATGTTATAATTTGGAAACAATAAACTATCCTGAGTCACTCATGTGCTCATAGCTCATACATGTCCAAGGCATAAAGGTGAAATAAAGACGATTAAAAATATGTTTCGTTTATAACAACGTGCTATTTATTTTATAATTACACTAAACTCTTAATTGCCAGTTGCTGTCGTGACTAAGGGGGCGGCGCTCGAAAACTGTCACCTTTCCAGTGAATATGGGTACTGTTTAAACATGCTAATTTTCATTTTTATATTTGTCACGCTTGTAGAGATCGCAAATTAATAACAATCATTGTTTATACTATATATATATTATATATGATAATAATATATTATAGTAGAAAAACTAACCAAAGTGGCATGGACTTAGAACTTTTTCATGTGGGAGATGTTAATTTATATTTATATGGAAACATTAAAGATGTACTCTAAATTTGAATAATATTAAAACTAAAAATTATATAACTCGACAAATGTAATATTGGCTTATAGAGTATACAATTCTTATTCCCATAAGGTGTTCTTTTCTACAATAAGCAATATTATGAATGATATTTATTGTACAACTGTTGAGCGGAACCTATAAATGTAAAATCATCTAATTCAGTGGTTTTCAACCGGTGTGCAGCAACAATTATGTAGGAGATGAAGACAGTGCGCTGAATTGTTTTAAAAAGATTGAAAACCACTGGTCAGCTGAACTAAACATAATATAGATCTCGGGGTGTATATAGCGTTGATAGAAACAATTTTGAAACCAAGAAGAAAATATGAAAAGTACTTGCAGAGGAGAAACAATACCTCATTACTTCGATAAATGTAGCACAGATAACACGACAGTTACGGTAGGTACTTGTCTTGAAGGAATCACAACACGAAAGTATTATGTTTCAATTATCAAACTACAACATTATTAATGAAAGATTTTATGTTTTTTTCCTTCGAAGTAACCGCATTAAATAGTTTTTAATTGCTTTCCGTCGGTAGGTAAGGGAAAAATAATTGCCGGGTACAAACTTTTCGTCCGAGTGTCAGAGATTTTATGGGTCTCGGTATTTAAACCCTTCTATATTTAGCCCCTAAAGACAAAAACGCCGCCGCCGTGGTGTAATATATGAAAATACAGCTGCACATTGCAGAACAACTTGTTGCCCGAGAATTTTACCGGCCACTCTTCGGCGCAGTCGTATAATAATATGTGTATATATAATAAAGTGTAATAAAAACTACTTGACGCGTTCCCGAAATACCCGAAATAAAACATCCATTATTTTGTTCCGCAACAAGTTTATCAACATTAAACATAATTACCGACCGATCTGGCATGTGAGTAAAATGTTTACTCCCCTTTTTTCCGGACTGGACATGGACGTTATTAGTTATTACACTGATGGATAACCGATGTTTAAGCCGGTTTGAACAGGAAAATAAAACTCCTAAAAGGTGTTGCAATGATATTACCTGGTTTGTGGTTTGACAGCCTGGAGTAATTACAACATCGATATATCATTATCAATAAGTGGGCTGAGTCGTAATAATTTAGTACAATATTTAACACTTCAATAACATACCAATAATATAATTATTACTACAAATCAACTATACGAATATACAGACGTCTTAATCGAATGTTTTTAATTGCTTGTAGGGTATAATAGGGTGTAAATAATACAGTAAAAATAGATTCGTTTTTCGAGGGTGAATTATATTGAAGGTCCAGTAGATGTTTTTTTGATTAATATTTATGTGAGATTATTATTAAAGATTTGTACCCATACATTGATCCCTTGGTTAGTATAGTGTTTAATACGCATTTGCTTTAAACCTATTACACATGTTTAAAAAATTGGTACATCAAAAACGTGCTTATTCAAACACCTACATGATTCATAATAATCATTTAAGTTTAGTTTCTTGAAATATTTTGATTGGTACGTATACTATTTCAGCTACCTAAGATCAATTTGGTTTCAGTAATACGAGTGAAAAATAATACATAAAATCCAAGTTTTCCTGCGCTATTGGACTTCTATATTTCATGTCTAAACGATACCATATTATTCAATCGATGGTTTAATCACTCACGTTTGAAACTTACAACGCTTTAACGACGCTTAATTATCAATGATAAAGTTATAGTTTTGCAGATTTTAATTTCTAATTAAGTATAAAATATAGTCAGCATAAAACAATAGTTGCAGAAGATTTTAAAATAAAGTACAATATATAATTAGGATAAAATGTGGTGAAAATATCCGGTGAAAGACTTGAGTGCCAAAACGAGATAAGAAAAAAACAAAGCATATATTTAAAAAGGGTCGAAATTCCAGGTACCCGTGTGCTTCATTCCAGACATTTATAAACTTAGAGCAATATTGTTAAAATCGCAATTGTAGGTACCTATAATATTAATCGAAAAATGTATTATCGAATTAAGATAGAAAGTCAGAGTTTTCGTGTTAGGTATATAACATTGTATTATTGTTTCAACAACAATACTTATGTATTAACCATTCGTTATTCGTGTAAATCTACTTTTACAAAATTAATTTTACAAAAGAGAATTTCGAAAAGAGACGTTTTGTTTAATGAATATAAATAGAGTTTCTTATGATTATATTTTCTAGTTTATTAATGACTTTTGAATATATAAAATATTATTGTGGTGTACATGATATTATGTATTTTTATATCTCTGGCACTTATATCAAACTTCAAAATTACCATGTTGTAACTTGAAACGTATCATTTTTTTAACTATCATAACATAATCGATTTATAGTCACGTGAAAATAGACTTATAATTTAAGTATTACCTAGGTTGTAATTATAATGAAGAATGATTATAAGGTTATCATTGGATACAAATATCTTATATCAATATCACACAAATCATTTCAGGCGAATGGCGATAGACATATATGATAATAACAATGCAAAATACAACTACCTTAATAATATATACCTATCTTATAACTTGTTTGTGTAATACATTTGAATTTTCCATACAATGAAGATAACTTACTGTTATCGAGAAAAAAGATTCCCAAGTCGACGAATATGAATAGCAGCCACGAACAGATTTCTAAACAATTTTTTGTTTACGACATTCAGTTAAAATATTATTATTCTAATATTGCGTACATTTTCGTTTCCGAGCTGAAAACGCCGACGGGCACTTGGAGTGCTTATGTATTATACAGATAGCGAATGAAGTGTTTTCAGATGAGTAACGATGAGTTTTCGGAAGCATGACGTTATCGTGTCTTCTTTTGGTCTTTTTATGGATAGAAAAAGGTAAGTATTCCAGGTGCTTGGTAAAAAAAATATTATTTTTTTCGTCCACCGATCGAAAACCTGCAACGGCGTGTGTACGATAACGGTGTTTGACTGAAGTGAATATAATAATGTTATGTACACTGTACACACAGTTTTGTTTTCTTTTTACACATCATTTACATAATTACGGTTAAACTGACAGATTGAGCGGACCGGATTATTATGTTATAATATTATATCTACGCCGGTTATTGTGGAAACGACAGCGCATATTTTTAGGTACCTATACATATATTATAATATATTGTAGGGTTGACCAAACTTTTTTTGATTAAGTTTTTCTGACAATAAAATATTTATCCTTTGAGGATCGACTTACTTAAAAATTTTTTTTTTAATTTCAAACCTTTATAAATAATAACATTAGTATGTAGAGTTACCTGTATAGGAATTAGTGTTAACCATTAAATTTCGAAATAATTTCAAAATTAATAACATCATACTGTTGGCGTAGAAGCGCGTCTTTGCAGATGTAGGTACATCATTGGCCAGTCGGTTATAATTCTGAGAATAGTTGCTAACTACTAAACGAAAACGCTGCTCTGAGTTATCATCGGAACTCTGAAGTGTAGTATAACTTGTATAACTTCGTATGAGAGAATGTTATTATACATAACAGGTAAAATCGAAATATGAATGTAAAACTGAATCTTCTAAATGTATAACTGATAATAAGTTGTGCCGAAGGGAGATCGACTTTGAAATCGTCCAAGATTGACCGTTTGGCCATCCCTGATATGCTGCATACAATGGAATTAATAAATGACCTCTAACAAAATGTACCCTCTGATAGTTACTGACAATGGCTACGCAAAGGTGTTTATGTAATAATAATAATAGCAGTATTAACGTTTCATAAAATCATAAAACAATGTTTCGAATAATAATAATAATAATAATAATAAAAGCCCTGTAAATGTAATGCGTGCACTATAAAGAGAAGCTGAGATTTACAACGGGATAGACCAGACATTTATTGGCCCTAAAACTTGAGTTATTCCGTGTGGAATGCCCGAACGTTACACGCTGGTATATCGCGTGTTTCTGATAACAGCGTTAGCTAAGAATGTAAATCTAATCCAATGGGATTTTTTCAGAAATCAAAATATATACAGGGCGTATATCTCGAAAATATTAAAATGTTCAAATGATGTTTCAATTTAAAATCGTCAAATATTCATCGTATTTGCATCATATTGAAAATTATATTCATTTGCACACATATTTTATAATGCCTATCAAGAAAAGACTTTACAAACTTTAAACTGTACAAGTATGATAATTTATCTATAAGCGTATTATCAATACCATCATATTAATTTTTTTCGAATTTAATGCCGATTGATGTAATTATTTTTTTGTTCACTCAAATATCCGTTAGACTTAGATGCCTATCAGAACAGTTATTTAGTTATAACTCATAAACACTTGTACAAATATGTGTTATTAATCAACGAAAATGACCATCTGTCAACATGTACATTGTACATAGTATTAAATATACAAATATTATTATGGGTATATAAAATTGTAATGAAAAAATAATCGTTCTATCATGGGTACATAATACTATGATATAATTATTATTTATTTTGTGCCATTACCTTTGAAAAATTAAAAGTATATTTCTCTGACGAACCTATTGTTCCTAAAGTGTTTAGTATAATTATAAGACCTACACTCATCAGTCGTATTTTCCAAATATAAGTAAAGTGAAACCATTAATGAGCATCTCCAAATGAACAATTTGGAACCAACTACAAAATATTAACAAATATAACCCTTTGAAAAAAGAATACAATTTTCAATAAACGAGTGTCCTATATTTAGAATTTTCAGTGCAAAAATATTTATTTGTTTTACTAGGAGGAATCCGTGGTGACATAGGCAATTGTCTGTGAGGTGGTCCGGTAGGGGTTTTTTGTATACTTTTAGTAGGTCTTTGTGATGGTTGGCTTATAACACGTGTTTGTGTATGTGGGGCAAGGAAATCCAGGGTGGTCATTGGTCACCCATCCGAGAGCTAGCAACACTGGCCGGTACCTTACACTCAGAGCTCGTACGCAACTGAGTGTAGACACAGCACCACTATAATAATATATTATTATAATATTAAAAATAATTACAATTTACATACATATAATATACGGCGTAAAATATAGATATAATATATTTACTTATACCACGAAACAATAATTACAGATTTTGTGGTTCCTATTCTATATCAACGCAATTAATATTTATTTCGAGTAGGTTCAATAAATGGTTTAATATGGACAGTTTTATGATATTATATTTTTTTTAAATATTGGAGACTACAGAAAATCCAATAAACCCCTCACGTCAAATCCCCATTCGACATGACTAGGGTTTGGGACTTAATGCACTAAAAATGTTCAAAGTACATTTTTATGCGAATATGGATACCTACGTAATTAAAATTACCATAAATGCCCTAAAATATGTAATATTTAAAATCATAATGGAAATAACTAGAAAAAAGGTATGCAAATAAAATATATATATAATATATATGATAATGTGCACTCATACGATATCAATGGTTGTTGAAAATCCTGAATAAGTGTTGTGAATATTTCTTTTCGGTGAAATTGAACAAAATAAAATGCACAATTATGCAACCACACTTTGTATAGTATTTTGATTTAATCATTTCACAAAACAAGCGTACCTATACATTTTTCATAGAATATTCTACAATCGCCATAAAAAACACGTGAATGCAAGAATTGTCCCTAACCGTGGTCATCACGTTTGACAAGTATAAATATAATATATGTATTATAGTGCACACTATTAATTCAATTAAAACACGATATACATGTAGCTAGCTATTCCTAATAAAATTGTAAATGTAATAAATCGGTTATTATTATTATCATTAATATTATATTGTAATTTAATTAAACAATATTTATTGTTAGGGCAGTAACATTGAATCGGTATAATATGATGTAGAATCTGTATTTACACGAATAATAATATTTAAATTAATATACAATAAAGGGTTATAAGTTTTAACTGTACTATTGACCATAACGGATTTGAGAGTAGGTAACGTTTGATTATAATTATTTTCGTACTAACATTAATTGGCATTCGCATACAATACAATTGTCTATCTAAAATTATTACACTAAAAAATTAACAATACCTAAAGAAATAATATATATTAACACACATCGTAATACACAGGTACACGATTTTTTTTTTTGATTTTTTTTATTTAAAAAGAATATTTACAATCTATGCTACAAGGCATAATAAGCAAATTTGAACACATACAGGTACACGATTGCACTAAAATGCCTTGTTGCCTATGTATTATTAACAAACCTATACACTCGTGATGAATTATAAATAGTATTTTATCTCCATGTAGATACTTTTATTATAATCATAGATTGCCTATTCATATGAAAAAAAAAAGAATATTTCTATTGATTATTGTAAAATGTGTATATTTTAGTTTTGAATTTCTATGATTTAAACGTAATACATGTATTTTATTGTACAGTACATTATTTTCATTAATATTATTAAACTTTGAATCGAAATCGAACAAAAAAACCCTTGAATGTATAAATTTTAAAATATCTAAATTAAAGTACATTTATGACTATAACATCTATTTCGATATGGTTTCAAGTACCTCAAATATAGACTACAGAATTTCAAAGAAACTCATACACCAAAGAATAGCAGTTATTTTGAGCTTATAGATTCAACATTCAATATTTATTTTTGTCATATCATTTAACCAATCTCATTGAATTTAAATCCAAAGGTTTTATCAGAGTAAAATAATTATTTATTTATACAATCTTAAAAGTATAGGTATTCAAAATATCTCTAATAGATTAAAATATTTTTTAGTTTTTTTAAAATGTATTTGTATTTTATTACACGTATTATAATTGGTTAAAAATAATTTCATTTTAGAAATAGAAAAATGATAAAGGGTACAGAATGAACTTCCTAGAAGTCCTACATTTTCAATAGCATCTATAGTATGCAACCCTATGTGCTTATAAAAATGTAAAAAGAAATATATTCTCATCGTTAAGAGTTAAATGGACTGAAACTTTTTAAATGTATTCAATGCAATAAAAACGTATACTATTATTTTAGTAATGTATTAATTTATATTAATCAAGTTTACAAGTACTCCGAGTCGTGGCTATGTAGCATAAACAATATATTATAATTTAACTGCAGATCGACTATTTTTTAAACATATAACTTATTTTGTTAGTCATAATTATAATATAAATATTTAATAAAAGTATACATAGTTCTTGTATATTAACAAAAAGTATCAAAATGGCTTTTCGGTACAAATGGTTTTTAATTTTTAATTATATTTGGTGAATAATAAGTAAGTACCTACGTTATTAATTTATTGTACTTAATTTTTATTTCGTAGTTACACCATGCAGACACAGTGAGTATCTACATAATTAATATATGTAATGTTTATTATAAATCATCCATAGTAACTTTCATGTAAATAAAATTTTTTTTTATTTTTAGTGAAATTTATATTTTATTATTATTCTTACTCATTACTCAATTAGATTACTCAGATTGCAATGCACTTGCATATTTTTTTTTTTTGCTTGCCTGGCACGATGCTTTCCGAGCTACAGTTAGTATATTATGTTTCAAGTGCTACTATTCTATCAAAATGGATTCTACCTTAGATCATTTCTGAACTATATATTAATATCTTCAAAAAAAATTTATAATATGTTATAGGTAATTAGATTGTATTAAATAATATAATAAAATATATAATTTGAAATAAAGATAATTCAATATGTAATATTTTATAGACAATATTGGAAGTCGAATAAAGATACAAATCTTGTTATAACAAGACATAAGAATATAAGATATTATTATATATTATACGCTTTTAAATTTATGAAGGTATTCGGTGTAGCATTTCCATTTTATTTAAGTCCTTTTTCAAATATTTACACATTGCGCATAGATTATCATTCGTGGTTTACTTATTACAATATAATTTATTATGACAATGTGTATCAATATTTCATTGATTACAATCGTACAAACCTGAGTGTAGGTATATACATTTCGCTTGTAAATCATATATTTATACTATAATATAAGTTGTCGTCAAATAAAACAATCATAAATCATTAACACGCCGTAGGTTTATGAATGGATTTTTGAAAAATGGTATGGTGAGTATAACTGCATAAGTACCTGCGAGACGTGTACCTACCTACAACACCACGCTGTTGGGCTATAATGCGAGTACGATATATTATTGTAATATTATTTAGACAGCGTTACCTCAAACACATCATATATTTTATACGAAAGCCGAAAAGTCATCATATATTATATTATATTTTTGTAGTATGATTAGTGTGATAACGTTTGGATTTGTCTTTGGATTATTGAAATGTGTTTGGTGCAGTACCTATGTACAACTGTACAGATAAAATACGCGATACTTTTATTATCATGTACGACCGCTATAATTCACCTTGTCCAGGATCCGTCACTTGTAATAAGCGTATATGAGAGCAGAGTTACATTTTTTTTTCGATTAAGGGTGCCTATGACATATTATTCAGAAACCAGCTGATTTATGTCTGAGGCGCTCGTTCGTAGTTTGCAGATGCAAACCGCTGTCTAATTTATGATATACAGATGACATGCATTTCCTAACGAACACCTCTGAATAAAGGATGTTTTTGTTTGTGGAACAACGACAAACCGAACCCTCTGAATAGCGGACACCTCCGAGTAGAGGACAAAATTACAGTAACCAAAGGTATCCGGTGCTTAGAGGTTTCACTGTATAATAGCAGTTGTAAGTACCGGGGCGTTTATAGTGCTTACTGTTTATACGGCAGGGTGATTCGCGACCAAGCGTGCTTACCCCTACCATATTTTCATTTATAACTACATTTTTTGAATTCTTATCTTCGAAATTTCAAAGCATACTCATTCTTAAAGACGATATTTTCAAAAACCAATTTTCCATACCGTTTATATGAAGATGATACTATCAATTTCGTTATTTAAAATGAGAATCACTCTTTTTAATATAAAATATAAACCAGATGTCCAGATGACTTTTTTGAAGTTGGTAATTATGTAGGTATCTGCTACGACCTATCCAAATCAAAATTCACACTGAGTTATTATGATAATATTTAAATGCTGATAGATAGTGCTTAAAAATGGTTTAGCAAAAATATATAACAGACGTATAACATTGCATGATCTAGTATTTATTATTATATAACTCGTATAGGTAGTCGGACAAAGTTGGTCCCTAAACCTATACCTAGGCTATACTAGTTAAAACTTAAAAATTCCAAAGATCTGAATTCGGATCGTGTCTGTTGAAGCACCCAGTACAGTGTTGTAATGATTATATAAATATTATGCGTAACATGCTATACGCTGGAATTCGAGTAATATTATTATTTGTATTGTAATTACGGAGTCCATTATCCCTGTGCATGTTGGCCATGTGTTACCACAAAACGAGATATTATATAATTTTATAACGTATACAGTTTTTCCGTTTAGCAGCGATTCGTTAACACATAAAGTATAATATGTCACACGCGTGTCTATCACAGACGACTTTGTGTGGGGATAACGGAATTACGGCGTGATGTAATAAGTAATAACTAATAATTAATCTTTAGGTCTTTTTTCGGAACCATCGGCCATCTTTGTTGTTACGGCACACTAGTTACTACTAATTTCGTCGTAAATCATACTTTACGAGTAATACGCGTGTAAATAGTATTATTACAGCGGAGTTCGGACGATGGTGTTGATCGATATCAGTTATTATTTCTATATTTTTTTAAATCGCAATTGTAAAACAAAACGTATAGCCTATTGGTAATACGTTTTTTCGTCAAACCGCTTACAGTCATAATAAAGTATAGTATACCTATATATCATAATGGTCGTAGGTCGCTCTGTAATGCAATATTATTAGGCGGACATCGTTTGGATGACTTGACCACAACTACTTTACTGCAACAAATCGAAATCGCACTAATGAAACCCTTATTATTGTTATAATAGTAAATATGAAAATACAAATTACACACGTGGTCAATAAAAAACAGGTCACTGTACCCGCAGTTTTCAGTTATATGAACGATTAAGATTTGTCATCGTTATAGTTTATCATTTTTAAATATAACACATAATACATAGTAAATGTACTATACACTCTCATTGCTGGCACTGTGTTCAGACTATGAACCATATATTTTATAAATGTACTTATTAAGTCATTTTTTTGTTTGGGTACCTACGTAATAGGTACATAATATTATAATAATATGAAAAATATAGACTCGTGCGCTCGTGTAAAATAAATATTGTACCATACACAGAGTATTATTTTTTGTTTTAATCAAATTACACATATTATGCATTGTTTTCCCCGTTTTATTGAAAACGTTACCATTTTTTTATTACGTACCTACTATAAACATTAAACATGGTAGGTATAAGAGAAATTTTTTTAATTCCTATATTATATTATAGTAATTTTTATCACAAGTGAGTATGTGACAGATTTAATTAAAAATTTAAAATGCGGATAATATGCTGTGAATTAATATACCTTTAAATTTTTGATCCGTGAAAATTATAAAAACATTATTAAAGAGCTAAGGAAAATTAAGCGCAATTTTGCAATTTTACATTCATAAAACTAAATTTTAATTCAATAATAGCTGATAACATGTTTATGATTTAAATTCAATTTCTGCGCCACTTATATTTTTGCCCAATACCTTCGACAATAAAGGAAAACTTTCTTATTAATATTGTTACTTAAATTATAAGTGACGGCCCTGCAGATAATATTATAATTTATTACTGTTGTTATACATAAACAAATGTTGACGTAAACGTTTCAAACGAAAAATTAGTTGTTTAGTATTGTTTCAAGAATTCACATGGTATGATAACCGCGGTGTTAAAGTCTTTTCTAGGAAATAACAGTAATACTGTACAAACGTTTAATATAATTTATTATATCATTATTTTAATAGTAAAACGAATATTTTTAATCATTTACCGACAACGTAATTTATGTTTGCCCAAAATGCCTGTACGCGTAAACTACATTTTCATTCATTTATAATATGCGTTTACGAAATTGAAAATATTGAAATGAATAAATTACTCGTTTAAATATTATACATAGCATTGCATATTTGGAAATTTGTCAATGTTTTCATTTCTGACGAGATTCCTAACATTATACATACGATTATGGGGTAATTTGTGCGTATTTTTTTTGTATATTTACTATATTTATAAAAAGTCATATATTTACCCTTAGACTTTTTTTCCATTTGATTGATTATCACATTTGTCATTCCTCTTCAATCTCGACTACCCATCTCTCGTCGGAAAAGCAATGGGGAAAATAACGTTTACGAGTGTTTGAATTTACACATCCATTACACAATACGAATATATAATAGTATTCCGATATGCATCTTTTCGTTTTAAAACCACAATAACATCAAATCATAAAAACAATACTGATACGTGTTTTATACCTTCAGGGGGTGTAAACAGTAAGCATAATAATAATCTAATGACTTCCAATAACTTTGTGACTTACGACTGAATGAGTTATTTTCCTATACATATTATATTATGTAGTTATGACTATTATTTATTACCTTAAATGTACTACCTATATTAAAAGTGAATCATAAATAATTACGCTACAGAATAATAATTTAATATTTGAATGCTGAGATTAGTGCATGCGGTTATGATGCATTTCATATTTTTTATGATTAAACTGAGTTAACGTTATATGGGCAATGTTTCGGAGGATTTAAAATATGTTCTTATGATTAAAATAAAAGCATATTATAAAGCATCGACATTTATTAGTATTGTCGATAAATATTAATTATACGTTAATTAGAAACGTAATATTAATATTTTACGATTGATAATTAAAAAATATATAGTACCAATTTTATAATTAAATCTTGTATCTTAAAAAGCAAGGACAACTAAAGATTACTTAGCTATTGATCTCATAATGATTAGTAATTATTCCTTGATCTAAAATAATAATTAAATACCTAAGTGACTGCTTTTATTATAAACTATGTGTTTTTCACTCAGTTTTTCTACATTTTTTGTATTCGTTTTATTCATAGATGGTATTTGAAATGTTTATGTAAAAAGATTGAAAGATTTTAGTTGACATAGTCGTAGTTTCGATTAGTCGGTCTATATTTTCAATAAAATAATAAAAACAAAAAATTAAAAGTGATGGAATTTAACTTGTAGTAGGTATCGTTTTTCGAATGTAATGTAATTAAGAATTTAGGGTTACAAAAAAAGTGCCTAACTACCCTGTGCAGCAGAAACTTTGACAACTAACTAACTTATTTTATACTCTGCATTTATTATGTAAGTTCAAATATTTATTTTAATACTAAAGTAATACCAGTTTTGTTGAAAAGTATACATTTGACATTTTTAAGTAATTATGACGCGAACATATTGTTTTAATTGAAAAACCAGCATTTAATTTTAAAGTTATTAAGATAATTTATTAATAAGTTATATTTCTTAATGATGCATATAAATTGTATCACGTGTAATAATATACGGTAAGGCCTGCATGAATTCAAAAGGAAATTATTCGTCAATTCTACTTAAATTCAACAATTAATCTAAAAGAAATGTATTTAATGAAGACACATTAATGATTCATTTTTATTATGGAAGGTTATTTCTTCTTAGCAATGTTTTCATTGCAAGTCTTTCAATGAAAGATAATACATATTTTTTATAATATTATATAGGTGTAGCACGCTTTATTATACAGTGTATGTGTAAATTGTTTTACGTAATTTTCATTCTTTATAATGATATATTATTATACTTTGTTGAATATTTTTTTTCATATCAAACACTCGACCAATTCATATGGTAATTGATGTGAATCGTAAACAAATATAGGCACAACACAAAGTGAGTCCTATTCGATGTAACATTTGTGAGATGGCTGACAAGAAACACACCACTAAATCATAATAAATAATAATAATATCGTCGGACTGACTTCATACATATTTTATAAAAAGATATAAAAGGGAATATATATGTAGTATACTAGTATATAGAAGAAAGAAAAACGCTATTTAAAATGTTTCAATTTCCAATTCCCCGACATCTCTATATGCCGCATTGTGTGATACATCGCCGGCGTACACGGACCATATAATAATGTAACGAGTGAAAAAATATATAATAATAATAATAATAAAAAGTCGCAAGAAGGTACCTATAATATTGCCACGGACGGGATATCAACATCAATCTATAATGCCTACGCATGTGCGGACCAAAATACGAGTGGTCGTGACACGGTGTACACCCTAACGTATCGGCGAGTGGGAGGGGGAGGGATTAAATATTATTATTATTATTATTATTGTGTATGTCATAACATAAGAATATAATATACTTTGTACAGACGGCGGGTGGATTCCGAATAGCCGTCAAAACAATCTGAATGAGCGTACGGAGGGTAAAAAAAACATTGTGGATGTGCACCCGACATCACAGACAGAAAATCGAGTCATATTATTATTATTAATCGACACGTCTTCGACAAAGGTATATACCGCTCGTGGTACCTTCCTACCTACCTACCCAAAACATTCACACCGCGTCCTATACAAACCGGCGACTTCTAGATATTATTATATTCTCAAATTACATAACAACTGTGAAACCTAAGACTGAAAACACACGTCATATGGGCGACGGGGTTGTATAATAAACATAACTATATAATATACACCTGTTCGACAGTTTCACGTCTATTGGTGGTTAGTCTTTAAAATGCTATTAGAATACTTTAGAATACTATTTGTATGTTATATTATATTATATTGCACCACATCCGATATTGGTGTTTTAAAATAATGTTTACAAAGCGTAATTTTGTATTACTGGTGGTACGTTGCTCCGTTAATATTTGTATTTCAACACCTAGTAATAATAAATTATTATCCGTAGTGAAGGAAAACATAAATATATTTACAGGATATTTGTCGAGGGATGCAAAATATGATTTTTTGAATTTTTAAATATACTTGAATATCATATTTTCAAATTGTTGAGATTTTGTGTACTACTTGAAGAGTGTACTGTGGAGTTACAACCTTCTTTTTTTTTTTAGAAATATTATACTATAAAATTGTTTGGCAAATAATTTTTCTGCAAACGTTGAAGTATCAGCCTTAAAATTTGAACTATTAGTTTTTCAATCATTTAAATATTTGTATACTGAAGATAATAGCTCCATAATAATTAATTTTGAAGATTTGGTGACCATGGTGATTTGCAAATCTTCGTAATTAATATTAATTCATCAAAATTTATAATTCATAGGAATGGTACAAGTACAATAAATTATAGATTCAATTGAATTTGGGTTCACTCTTGATTCACTCTAGCTTCTGGATCAAATTGAATCTTTTTTCTACTTTTGTATAACTATTTTTAAAAACTATAATAATTATCTTTAGTATAAACACTATAAACATTTATTTTTAATAACTGAAAAACTACTCGTTCAAATTTTGAATTAGGTACAGAAATTAGGTAAAAAAATGTTCTAATTTCTATAAGTTAATTCACTAAATAATTAACAATGTAAAAGGCATGTTTTCGTCTGAAAAACGAAAGTTTGTATAGTCGCGGGTTTCTCTTTATGTAATACAAAAAGTCTCGAGAATTTAAAAATATTCATTATTCAAATTAAAAAATGTCGCTGATCATACTTGGTAGTCACCTTATGTCCTTATATACTTAACAAAACTCGATATATCATGATATTCTTACATAATATTACATCTACTTTTCTACCGATATTACGACGAAACACAATCTATTAATAACATAATATATACATTAATCTATCTCAGTTTATAAGCTTGTTTATTGCACTTAATAAGCCATTGTGTACATTATACTGTACTATAATAGGCGCTATAATGATTTCACACGTAAAAAGTTGCTATTAAGTCTTCTGTTACTGAATCTGCTAAAACTATATAAATATAACGATACCTTTTCAGTACCAAGATAATGTAATGGT
The DNA here is from genome assembly GCF_001856785.1 of Myzus persicae. Taxonomy (NCBI): domain Eukaryota; kingdom Metazoa; phylum Arthropoda; class Insecta; order Hemiptera; family Aphididae; genus Myzus; species Myzus persicae. The sequence continues at coordinate 581,997 of NW_019100814.1, read as the reverse complement.
TATAGGTATAATATCATAGTACGCACACACGCACACACGCACACACACTCACACGCATGTTTGAGCATATTGTTTTATATTATAATAATATATTAGTTCGTTAATAGTTTTTGAGCTAACACTTGCATAGTGGTTAATCAAATTAAGATTTTAGTCAGTTCATTATAAACTAGAAACTTAAAGCAATACAAAGCACGCGCACGTAACTTAAATAATAAACAAATTGAATAAGGAAAAACTAATTATTTTTTATTTGTTTCGTTATACAATTTATAAACGACGAATATATAATTGTACGTTAATCAGAAATTATTAAGTTTTGGGGTTTATTTTTCTTTGAACTGGTGAAAATAAAATAAAATGCTGTTATATTATAGTGCTGCAATAGTATACTGGTAGATTGTGCGGCCGTTGGAGCGAGTGTTTTATGTTATTAAAACAATTATGAGTTGAGCTCGATTTGCACAAAAACGGTCTAATTCAGCCAAAACATAATAATTCCTTGTACACAGTTCACATGCCTGCATAAGGGTTATTTTTCTTAATAATATATTAAAGAAATTCGATAAATTCAATTTTTTGTGTTAAACTACTCATAATAAATTGCAGGCTGAGTGATGAAAATGTTATTTGCAAAAAAATAATAATGCAAAATTACAATAGTCAGATCAATACATTCTTTAAGCTGTAAAATTATATTATAGGTACTTTTATAGTATATTAGATTTTTATTTTGAAAAATTTGTTGTTCGATCTTGTTTAGATATTCATTTATTTGGAATCTTAGACCAAATTATACAAAGCTAATTTTCGGACACATCGAGCTTGTTTATGGCATTTTTAATGTATTGCTTTGAATAATAATTTATGGTAAAAAAAACATAACTTTTTACTCAAATATTAAATACACAAATACCAAGTTATATATTTATATTGTAAATACATATTTTGCATTTTATATATACCTACATGTTCATGTTATTTTATTTATTTATGTGAGCAAGTTTGCGTATGTGTGGGCCACAGTACAAGCATATACAACCACAAGTACCGAGATGTTTTGTTCTTTTCCTTTAAAATCTATTATTATAGTGAACTGGAGTCAATAAATGTTTAGTCTGATTCTTGAATTTATATGTTTAAAAATCCAAATCACCATACTTTATATAGCATCGGGAATGGTCTATAATAGACTAAAGTTGTTAAAAACTTTTCCTCTTTTATTACGGTACTGGGGTCAACGATGTTTGTCATTTGTTATAGGTCGTTTTACTTTTATAATCCGTTTAGGATATTTTTGGGACCAAAAGTGACTTTGAATGTCTTCCGGCCAATAGATTTTAAACGGAATGTCAAGTTGTTTTCGAGACACACGGCTATACGAAAGTAAAAATGGAAGGTTATAAGTACGGATATCGGTGGTTATGATCAAAATATCTAATACATTTGAAAACGGATAAACCTATTTCTTATCGAACAATATAGTAAATTAGGTACATTCGTTTTGACTACAATGTGATCTGAATGTTTATTATGTTATCAGTTAGAAAGGTATGTAGTACTCTAAAGATTACGAGAAATATAATATTTTATATTAAAACGAATAACTCATATAAAAAAAATCCAATTCTCTATCATAATTCATACGTTTCGTATTTTGCATGCTTAACGGCGGTCATAGTATTTTAAGATACGATTCTGAGCAGATGTTAATTTGTCAATTTTTTTGACGTCAACGTTTTATTAGACATTTTCACATTTTCAGTTATTTTTTGTCAACAAATGTAATTTAATATCAAATGAAAAACTAAAATCTAACGAGTCAGGTAAGTCAATGTGTTGTATTAATCCACAGTCTAAGTTATAAATCTATTATTATTTTCAAACGAATGGCATAGTATGGTTGCATCTAAGCTAAGTTTAAATCATAAAATGTTAACCACCAATTTATGATAAATAAAATGTACTTTCTCTCGTAATAAATCGTAATAAAACAAAACCGGAGAAGTCCCTCTGACATAAAATGTTAGGTTTCAAGTGTACATTACTCGCTGTAATGTATGCGTTAAATTGTGATTCATGCGTATTGTATATGAAAAATGATTTTAAGCTTTTACGTCTATTTATAAGGATATTTTATAATCAATTAAAATAAGTATTTGAAATTTGGAAATCATTTACTCCAAAATGATTGACTATAGTTTTGTATGATAATAGCAATGAAACTATTTATTTATTAGTTTGATAATATTAAAACTTATAAAAATAAAAGCCGAAATTCAGTAGAATGGTGTAAATTTATTATTAATTAAAAATTATTCTAAATATTTTGAAATTTAAAAAAAAATAGAATAGAGAAGAATAATTTACATGATGGCAAAGTTAGGTTTTTCTTTATTTTGCGCATGAAAAATCAATATTTAAAAAACAAACACCTAAAAAAGTCGTAAAAATGCATTTTCAATATTTTTAATTACTGTGAAAACAATTTATGAGTTATGAGGAGCTTTGTATGAAATGTTCATGCTTAAAAAAACAAAATATTTTTAGTTATAATATCAAGAATAGAAAAAATATTTTGTGAACACTTAAGAATTTCTAGAGTAATTAACTAAAACAAAAATTCAATATAAATTTCGTCTAAAACTGTTGTGTTTCAACAAAAAAAGAAACAATTCCTGGTTTTATAAATTTGTTAATAGTTTTTCTCGATTATTTCGAAAATTGTTTACCTTGTACCTAAATTAGGTATAATCATTGGTTATTTTACTATTAAAAACTATCCCCTAATATTATAAGTTGAAAATTGGAACATTTTTACTACATAAAACACGAAAAAAATATTTATAAAAAGATACATCATCGTAAAACCAATAGGTATACATTAAACGCTTCGCTTGGAATCCAAACTAAAGGAATCTCCGCAATTGCACGATATCATAAAGTATGATCTTTAAAATAATATAAACATATTCCAAATACAACTTTGGTGGTTGTACTAAAAACTTGTTATTTTTAACTCTTGAAGTGTTTTTCTAGAAGAAAAAAACAAGTATAAAGCTTAACCACTCTGTTTTGTAAACTTATAGTATGTACAATATTGTATAATGTGCTATAAAACATTTAGATTTCATTAAATAGACACTCTGTTCATTTCACGAAATAACATCCACAGCAACGACGTCTTAAAATACTCCTCAATAATGACTACCTATATAAAGACTCTAAAATTATAGTTTATAGTCATACATTTTTTATAGTATATTTACAATAATATTTTTATTTAAAATGGATTATAACGTATCTAAAAATAAAAATTTACTTTTGATTACATTATCACATTAGAAGTACTGTACTGATATTCTATCGTATAATCCTATAATGGTGTTATTTCTGTGTGATGTCGTTTTTGTTATCGTGGATTAGTGTTGACAGCAAATCAATTATTCGGACACCCTCCACGACACCGTTATACCATAATAATATAATTTACCCAGTCTGATGCAAATGATACCTCTAATGCACGTTAACGTGGTCACTGTTCACACGGCTATTATATTATTGGTTCGTTACGTTATGGCCACTGCATCAGTAATATGTTCATTTCACACCAAATAATAAACACATATTACATATACATATATACTATATATACCTACACAGATAGTTTAGTCGGCACTAGACACTAAAAACGATACGAAATTACCATAATCCATCATAGATAATAATCCATACACATAACATATAAGTACTCGATTTAGTATGATGATTCCAAGCACACAATAAGTCAAAGTTTTCAGTTCAAACATTATGATAACGAAATTAACGAAATAACATAATAAACGTATGGAGATGGTCATAAATACAGTATAACATTATACTTATAATACTCACAATATTTTGTTCGCAAATTTACATAATATAGTATGATCATGAAGCACACACGACCTAATATTATTATATACTAATCTATTTTTATAAAATACCCACACTGAATAAATAATTCGATTCCTCAGTAAGTAGTATCTATATTATGTAACATAAATCAATAGTAAAGTTTTCTATTGAAGTTATAACTTATAAGAACAACTCTAAATGACTTAAAAACTATCAACTTTTTTTTAAACGTATTAAATATGAACGAACTTGAAACAAAAAAAAAAGACCATTGTGTATCTATTATATCCACTGAGCAAAAACAACATTTCACATGAATTACATTGTTGACTTTGAATATATTCGTATACAGTATTGACATTTATTTTATGTTAGTAAAATTTAAATTATTTTCACAACGTGTCCGCTTTTATTCTATGTGAACAATAATAAAGTGAAGAACGCTTATTGACAGGTTTTGACTTGTAAATATTTTAATAACTGACTCAATCAAAAAGTTTCATCTTTTGTTTAGTTTTAATGACAGCACATTTTATATAATACTTTCCGGAAAGTTGCTCAAACATAAATATTTATATTACCGTTACGAATAGTATATTACATTTTCATCAAGTCTATTTACTACAAATCATTATTACTATTATTTAAATAAAATACCATCTAACTTTTAGGAAAATATTTATTTTGCTCATGACTTATAAACCACAATCAATAATTGCAGTATGGTACTATCTACACATTTTAGTTTTGGACTAAGGAAACATTGTTTATATAACCGTTACATAACTATAACTAGTGATAATATAATATATAAAATATATAAATAAATATCTATATATATATATATATATATATATATATATAATATAATAATATTATCAATTAATGTGTATAATTTTAACAATCAATTGTGGTCTCGATTGCGATACGATAACCAGTCGTCTACAAATACCTTAGAATCTGCAAACCTATTTTCAAATTACTTTTCTAGTGTCTATATCCTCGGCACGGTATTATCGGACAATCAAGCTACACTTCTAACTACTACAACAAACATTAATCTTAATTTAGGAACCTGGTCTATAAGTGAACTTGAAATTTTTGATTATTTAAACTCTTAAGATATAAATTTGGGGACCGGACCTGATGGAATACCCTCTTTATTTCTAAAGTCCTTTAGTTCCGTTTTTGTAAAATCTTACAATTTATCTTTAATAAATCTTTAAGTTTTCCTGAGATTTGGAAAAAATATTTTATTACGACAATACATGAATCCGGCAATAAACAATGTATTATTAATTATAGACCTATCTCTAAATTGTCTCTGATCCCAAAGATGTTCGAGACGTTACTAAAAAAAAAGCTTACTTTAATCTTGTCACCGCATATTTGTCACAAGCAACATGGATTTAGACCTAAAATGTCAATATCCACAATAACATCTGTTACTTACCAACCCGCAATACTATCAGCTTTGTATAATTGAATACAGTTTCATTCTATTTACACAGATATTAAAAAAGGGTTTAGTAAGGTTAATCATAATTTACTTATCTCGAAATTGAAATTATTTACTTCCTCCGGTCAACTTTTAAATTGGATTAAGTCATGTTTAAGTAACCTTGCCCAAGCTGTGAAATTGCCTTTCTATCTTTCAACAGATTTTCAATTAATCTCAGGTGTACCTCAAAGACCTATGTCCACTCTAGTGTATTCTATTTATAAATGATCTACATACTATTTTTGATACCAAAATTCACTTATTATTATTTGTTGTGGACTCTAAAATATTTTCAATAATTGAATCTTCTTCCGACGCAATAAAATTTAGACAAACTACTCAATTATAGTCATGGTTATTACTTACCTCTAAATGTAAATAAGTGTAGTGTCATATATTTTAATCACTCAAAAAATCCTATAACTTACAAGTAAAAGATTTACAATTCAAAATTAATTAGCAAGAGTTAATAAAGACTTGAATATTTTAATTGATCAAAATATGTCTTTTTCTTTACACATTTATTCGACTTTTAATAAAGCCTTCAAAATGTTAGGATTTATAAATAGAAATACGATTAACTAAAAAAATATTAAACCCTTAATTATATTATACTTTTCTCAAGTTAGATCAAACCTTGAATTTGGGTCTGTGGTGTGGTCCCCAAGTTCTATAAAAATACAGAAACGTTCAACATACATATCTTAAAATGATATGCTTTAAATTAAATTTGCCGATCTCTAGGGATTCTTACAACTTGCAAGTTTCTCTACATGGAATTTAATTTTGTGAACTAAGGAGTAAAGTTGATGATCTCGTGTTTCCATATGATTTATTAAACGGCAATATTGACTCTCCTGATTTAATTTCCATGTGGTTTGTTTTAATGTTGGTAATCACTGCTTAAGAAAGAATAATTTATTTTTGTTATTATAACTATAGTTTCGACTCTTTTTTTCCTAAAGTACTCTAATAAGCAAACCATATATCTAATTATGTTGACTTTTTCCTAACGCCATTTAACGTTTTTAAACAGAATGTATTATTAGCTTAAGCAATATTCATATTTGATTTTAGGTACTCAAACACTATTTGTTAACCTTTACTTTTATATGTCCACTTTGTTCACCTACGCTATATTATATTATGTGATTACCAGTCATATCATGTTCTTAATATTATAAGCTTTACCAGATAAGATAATAATATAGATTTAACTTTGTAAAATAAGGTTCTTACCTGTTGAAATAATAATGAAAAAATAAATAAATACGAGTATATAAATTAAACTTTAAAATTGAGAGTTTAGAGTAAACGAAATAAAATATGTTGATGTAAAATACATTAAATATTCATTCTAGGTCTCTAGGAAACACTAATTTGTACAGTATTATATCTCAACATTAACTTAAACTTATCGATTCACCTAAAGTTATTCAAAAACCTATATACATTATATTTGATTTACCATATTATAATTATGTTTAATATCTTTTTGAAGATCGAGTTTCAGAAAATATAATTGAATATTGTTGGAAAATTACACAATACGTTCATCTTATTCTTAAATAAATTATCAATGACAATTATTTCACGTCTAAGGTAATTATTATTATTTTTCAAATTATTAAAATTGGACTAATACTAAACATAGAAACACATTTATCTTTTTTTTTTCTTATATCAATTTCGGTACTTTTTACTCGTTAAGTGTAGGGTAAATACTTTGAAAATCAAAAAACGTTCAAAGTGCCATCCATCAATAAATGAAATTTTTAATTTAAAAATTTTTTACCCATATGAAACTCTTAAAACACACAGTCTAACATAATATTATAAACTAAAAATATTAAGTGACATAATATCCATCATAAACATAATAATTTTTAAAGTTTAAGGTAACTTTAAAATATTATTGTTATTATTCAAGTTTGCCTTCAACTAAATAAAAAGTTCATAGAAAATGTAAAATATAATGTTTACACAAACCAGCATCACGTTCGAAGAAATTATGTATAATTTATATGCTAAAACATTGAATTATTTTATTATAAATCGCATGACTTGAGACAGCAGGCTGCCTAAAGCGTACCGAGAACAAAAGTACCTAATAGAATCGAATATTATTTTTTATTTGATTTATTTGAATGGACGACATAAGACAAAAAGCAATACGCTTAAGTCTGTGTGAAACGAAAACGAATACCTACTACCATTTAAAATGTATAAAACTATAAAAGAAAAAAATGTTACGAAATTAGTTAATTAACTAATGATAATAAAGATATTAGATTAACATAAATATCCACTAACCATTGATTTGTTTTTTTAAAAATGAGCATGAATAATATTGAAAATTAGTAATTAACAAAAATGTAGACATTTTCCTGAAGCTAGATGTTCTTGTAATACAAAAAATTTAAAATACGTCATGTATTGGCGACACCAAAGCAAAACACAAGACCGAACATTTTTGCTTTACGTGACTGATAAGAATTTTTTTTTTGTGTTAACTATTGGTTATTTTATATTTTTATAGATTACATTGTGGTAAAAACACACGTCTATACGGACTTGTCATATTTTCTCCCTGATGTAATATTCATATCAGAATGATCGAATTTCGGAGAAAATTATGGAACGCAGGTACCCACACGCCCAACGTAGGTACCTGCAATAGGTACCATATGATAATTTGTTGTGTCTACAGTCTATCAATCGTTTCATGTGCGTACGAACGGACTTCTGTTAAAATATTTCGTCTGCCTAAAACAATATTTTTACTCCTTAGTTTTCGGTCACAGTGATAATGTCTAAAAAAATGTGTCGTTTTAATTTATTATTTGTTCTATGTATTTTAATTTTAACTGTGTCGAGTTTAAGTTTTGCGAAACCAGTAGACCGTAAGTAGCTAGTAATAATATAATAACTAACCATATTACATCAACTAATACGATATAAAGAGCCATATTGAAATTGTTTCCATTGTTCATTTAAATTTTAAAGATTAAACATACTAAATTTAAATATGGTAGTTCACGAACGTCAATAAATATATTAATAAATTTATAATAAAGTACAAATAATACTCTCCGTCAAATATAACTTATTTTCACAAATTTTTATGTTTAAGTGTTTGACGGTAATATTATGATGTACATTTTAAAAGCTTACTAAACAATGAACAAAATTCTTTTTTTTTCACCATAACATTTTTAATGAACCTTGCATTAAAAGAAAACAGCGAAATTCAACATTTTAAAATGTAGTTTCGATTCAAGTAAATTGTCAAATAACACAGATAAGCCTGATCATTTTATCAAGTATTTTTAATATACCATCAGGTTTTATACTTTTATATATACGTTTTTAGCAAATGTGTTGGTCAAGAAAATAATTCAGTAATTTAGGCGTTTCATTTTGATATAAGTATTATTTAAAAACTATAAATATCAATGTTATCGATTATTTGGTAAAAATATTTCCAAAAGCTCAGCATTTAATAGAAAAAGAGTATCAATTATATATAGGCGCAATTGATGATACTGTGACTTTAGAAATGTAATGCCATCAGACTGTCCATGTACATGACTGATTATAGCTACTTATTTTATGTCCAGAATATATTGTTAAGTTTTTGAAGATTAAACGCTCAAAAATGAAGCTATTAATCATAAAAAAATCAAAAGTTTTTTTAACACAACTAAGTGTCATCATAGATGACAAAAGTTCAATCATATGAAGAATTTAATCGAAAAAAATGTTTCTAATAAATTACGATAAAATGACCTCGAACGCTCAATATTGGGCAAGCTGATGTTTTTTTTTAAACTCCGTTAAGTTAATTTTTTCCATTGATAAGAAACAGTTAATTTAATTTTTGGTTAACTTATAGTTATGCTAAAAGTTGTTGAGTTAAATTTTTTTTGAACAAAACCATACTACCCTACATTATTTTTTACCAACACAAAACTATGGGAAGGTAGTATAGTATTTAAAGTATTTCTATAATATGTAGTATTTCATTGAAAAAATAATAATTATGATAAAAAGTGATAATTCCTATCTAATAACTAATAACTAGGCATTGTGTAATAATAGGTACATTAATAGGTACCTAAAAATAATGAGTTGTATTACTTTTTGTTTGTAATAGACTATTCGGATATTTTCAATTGTCAAATATTATATATATTTTTGTGTACTAGATATTAACAACTCTTAATTAAATTAAAATACTATATTAATATTATATACTATTATGTAATAAAATATTATAAATAATATTATTGTTGTGTCTTATACAATTTTGAACATATATAAACTTCAATAAGTCATTTTAAATATTTTGATTTCCTAAAATTAAACATACTCGCACGATTGAATTCAGTAGGTATAAAAATAATTTCACCATTGGCAGTAAGTAAGTATAGTAATTTAATATTCATAAATTGTTATTGTATTATTATACAATAATATTTCGATTTCTAATAAAGTATACACTATCAAAATCGTTTCCTAGTATTAACCGTTAAGTATACTACCCTTGGCTACAATTTTCGACAAATGGCACTCTTCAAAAATAATAAAACTAGTCTATTTGTAACACCAATCATTTTAAACATACATTTTATTTTCAATAAGTCAATGTTAACGAAACAATTAACCCCAAATACTCGATTGAATTGTCATAAACAAACATACAATATTGAAAACAAAATAATTTAACTTAACTTAGGTAGACCTCTAAAAAAAAATAATAATAATTCTTATAAAAGCAATTAACTTCAGTTTGTAGTTAAATTAGCGGAAACAAAAAAGTAGTTAGTTAAGTTAAACAGTTAAATTTAAATAATATTCATTTATAATGCTTTTTAAGATCCGTAGAAATTTAATATTGTTACATTCTAGGATTATTTAAATTATTATGTATATTGTACTTTAATTTATCAGTATTTTTTTCAACAAACGTTTGGACTTAGGTGATTTAATTTTATCACTCATATTTTACAACTCTATTATATGCATAGTTTCATACGTAATATTTTATTTTAAACTATACATTGGAAATTAAAATATAACATATTATAAGAACTTACTTAAGATTATAATTTAGAAGTATCTTATTATTACAAAATGTATTTTATAAGCTTAAAAGATGAACTATTATAAAGCTTTGGGCTATTACTAAAATCATTTTTTTTTAAACTACCTAATTTTTGAATAAATAAGTAATCAACTGTGAAACAATAGATAAAAGCTCAACGCTGAATCCCATGGATTCTAACAAATCAGCGACTCATATACTTGTCAACGCTAGAAAAGTAAATTATATTTTTAAATTCGGTTAGGTAAACTATTGTTTTTAAATACAATTTAAAATAAATGAATAGATTTTTTGAAGAATAGTGAAATAAAATTTACTTAAGAAACACCATTAACTTCAATCAATAAATTAAGTTAATTTAAAAAAAAATATTTATTAAGTATTACAATTAATAAGTAATACATAATATTACATTAACTACTTAGATGATAATTCAATAAAATTAGTGTGGAGTAGATCGTCGATGGCATAAAAACGATGTTCCGCAATAGAAAATTGGTTGAAGTAAATATAATGTCTTAAATAAGTATTGTTGTAAATAAATTCCTGCAGTTCAATGAGTGAGAAATGAAAAGAAAAATGTATAATTGATCTAAATAGGTAGATTAGTAGGTATCTTAAAAATAAATATAAATCGAAATGGACACAACCCACTATAATTGTGTTAATAAATATTTTTATTTTTTATGAATATAATCAATTAGACAGTGTGCTCTATAAATTCCCTTTAGATCTGCCAAAAATGATTCCCCGATATTGCTAATTTGTTTACCATCATACATTTGTTTTGTCTTAAAATAAAAACAATGATAAATTCTGAATCAAAACTATTCATATTGATAGCAATATGATAAATTAATACATTTTTAGTTAATCAGCCACCTACAGTTAAATTTAATATATATATATACTTATAAATTTATGAATTTTGTCAAAATTTGAACTTTAAATGTATATAAAAAAATAATTGTGTCTATACATCTATAATATTGTTGAACTGGTATTGAAGTATCTTTTGAAGAAAAAAAACACGCATACCTTTTTAAATACAGCACATTAATCGCTACGCTCAGAATATAAAAATAAAATATATTTAACACTATTATAGAATAAAATATTATTATTATTTTAATCCTTTTAATTATGTTTCAAAATGTAGAAGAAAGTTCAAAAGAGGCATCTCCACAAGAAATTACAGAAACCACATTTTCACCAGCAATAACAGGAGCTCCAAATACATATCCGAACATAGATAATCCATCCACTGTAGTTAACCCAATCACATTTTCAAGTGAGATGACCACTTTACCGTCAACTATATATAACCCAAGCACATTTCCGATCGTTGAAACAAATCCACCGTCGTCACCTGCTACTACAATACCTCCAGACTCATCTTCGCCAACAACTACAGAAAGTCCAAGCACATATCCACCGTCGTCACCTGCTACTACTATACCTCCAGACTCATCTACGCCAGCAACTAGAGAAAGTCCAAGCACATATCCACCGTCGTCACCTGCTACTACTATACCTCCAGACTCATCTACGCCAGCAACTAGAGAAAGTCCAAGCACATATCCACCGTCGTCACCTGCTACTACTATACCTCCAGACTCATCTACGCCAGCAACTAGAGAAAGTCCAAGCACATATCCACCGTCGTCACCTGCTACTACTATACCTCCAGACTCATCTACGCCAGCAACTAGAGAAAGTCCAAGCACATATCCACCGTCGTCACCTGCTTCTACTATACCTCCAGACTCATCTACGCCAGCAACTAGAGAAAGTCCAAGCACATATCCACCGTCGTCACCTGCTACTACTATACCTCCAGACTCATCTACGCCAGCAACTAGAGAAAGTCCAAGCACATATCCACCGTCGTCACCTGCTTCTACTATACCTCCAGACTCATCTACGCCAGCAACTAGAGAAAGTCCAAGCACATATCCACCGTCGTCACCTGCTACTACTATACCTCCAGACTCATCTACGCCAGCAACTAGAGAAAGTCCAAGCACATATCCACCGTCGTCACCTGCTTCTACTATACCTCCAGACTCATCTACGCCAGCAACTAGAGAAAGTCCAAGCACATATCCACCGTCGTCACCAGCTACAACAAAAGCTCCAAGTACATTGCCACCTACCACAACAAAAGCTCCACCTCTGGAAAAACCAGAAATAATATTATGCCACGAATTTGCACTCTTTTTTTATCACTGTAAAACTTCATATGCTGTATATATAGTTAATTCAATTCAAAAACTAGTACATAAACTTGTCTAGAATACTACTAAACGCTACAACCTTACAAATATTATTGTCATCTACGTATAGCTTAAATTATATTTAATAACTATCATAAATATATGTTTTATGCTGTTATTAGAATTATCTTTAACATAAAAAAACTCGTATTTATTTAAACTTGTGTAATTTACTAGTACATGTAGTTTATACAATATTATACACCCTCAACTATTATAAATATCAATGTTAAATCTGTCATTGCTATTATTTCTGGAGGCTGGATGATTTATACACATTTTCCGCTCTTAAACATCGAGACGGTTTAATGGCGATAAACAATATAATAAAAACGTCTTCTTCGAACTTTTTATCATATATAATAATGCAAAATACGCATAATGAACGGGTCATATTTCCTGTCTGGAGTAGTTGAGTAGTTTGTGTGTAAGGGTAAGTATAAACTATCTAGCAAATTTTGGCATACTATTCCAAACGGATAAACAAAATAGATGTGTTATTTTAAATAACATAATTCATTTATAGAATTAAAAAAATAATGGTATCCCAATAAATGCATTTGCAAGTTATAACGTATACGTTATAACCCTTTAATGTCACCTAAATAATCATTAGAGTAGTACCTAAGTGCCTTACATTTATTTTAATAACATATATCAGTAATTTATTTAACAGAAATCAAAAATAAAGTATTATAAATGGTAATGAGTATTGAGTATAGGTGTATTAATAATAATTAACAGTGACGAATATTTATAATAATTAAATCATTATTATTCTAGTACAATTATTACTCTAAACAGTCTAAACAATACAATATTGTGATTCAACTGACATACAGTTAAACGGATATAATGCAAAATTGCACCATTTACGAGTATTCAATCTCTAGGTCCCTAGAGCAGTACAGAATAAAGTAATATTAATAATATAGTATGGTAATGCATTTATGAAATTACAGATTATAAAAATAAAGAAGTACTTGTAAAATATTGTCTAGTTAGAACCGCAATAGCTTTTCTAATTATGATTTGAGTTAATTTTTGAAGTTATACTTCTTTATGGAGGGTAACAAAAAAAGAAGACCGCCACGAGTGATTTGAGAGTTACCGTTGCTATAACAGTAGCTGTTCCATACGCGATTGTAGGAGTTACTAGTTGGCATCAAAATTATTGTTACAATATCAGTGTTAATTTATTGACTTTATTTATTTATTGTCAATTAATATACATAACTGAATATATGAATAAGGTAAATGATATTCGTTTTGAAATCACTTTTCTGACTTCGGCACAAACGTCAAGCGACAAGAAGGTACATATTAATATTGTATATTCTAAACAAGTACCAAGTATGAAGTAAGTATGCATTATTCTATTATTATCATATATTTTAAACTTTGAAGCAAATGGGTATCATAATCTATGCAGACAATTTTGAGTGACGTTTCATCAACTTTTAAGCGATTACAAACACTTAATCATCAAATATTGAATACATTTATTGTACAAGTGAATTATAGAAAATTGAATAGGGTTTAACTATTTAAATGTCAAATTATAAAATTAAAATGAAATATTTTATCAAAATTAATATTATTTATATAGGTACTTAAAAGGACATAATATGTACTATTAATACTTCGTAATAATTTGTCAATTTAATATACTAACCAACTTGTATTTTTAAACGCTTAAACAAATATTAAAATAATGATTTTGAAGTTTCATTGTCATATCAAATTGTAGTAACATAATATGAGATGAACCTAGAATTAACTTATCAGTTTTCAAGTCATCAAGATTAAATTGCAAATTTGATATATATTATAAAAAAAACTTAACAAAATATTTTTAAGTGCCTATCTATAGTTATGAACTACGTTTTACTCATGACACAGAAATCTATTTGAAGAAAACATAGTATTATCAATATAATTTGAATTATTCATGGATATTTTTATTATTTTTAATTATGTCTACCTATAATAATATTAAATGCAATACACGAGTACATATATAGATTTTGTGTGTATTATTAACATACTATTTAAGCCAATATTTTTATTATAAAATTACCAATACTGATTTAGTGATATCAGACATTATTAAATAATGTTAAAACTAGCCCATAAACATTTATACGTCCGCAAATAACACTCCTGGTCATTGTTTATTTCCGGTCGGAAATATAAACCAATAGTTTAGTTCATAAATCATTTTTCAACTGGCAAAACTTTCATGTGATAAATGGTTTCTCCAATCTACCACTCATTACTTACTAGTTATTACTTAATACATAATGTGAGTTAAAGTCAAAATTCTGATCATGATTTGATGATTACCATTTACCCGAGTAAAAAACTATGTAAGTATTCAATTTTTTGCCATCGGAAAAATAATTAAACTTACATACTTTATACATTTTAACTTTATTCAAATAAATAAAGCAACTTAGTGGATAGGAATCAGTGTTTCTGTTTTCGAGTGTTGATATCGTATAATTATATTATAGACAACTGTGATTAAAATATTTTAGTTTCAATCCACTAATCTGCGTAGCGTATATTAGTACCTTGCTGAATATTTAAAAACCACGTTTTCAAGATTTCGATATCTCGTTTCACTGTGGATACCTAACCTATAACTCCAAGTTTAGATTAAAAATCCCGAGGTCCCGAAACACATATCCACTTTTCATTACTTCAACTTGTGTTTATATTTTTTTTTTGAATTTAAAAAAATTCACAATAATAATGAAAAAAAATTAACAATATGACTAGCAAAATTACTGCCTACTTAATATTCCACACGGATCATACACAATTATAAATTATGCATACAAAGGCACTGCAGTCATCACAACCACTGGGGTAACCAATTATACTGACACTGAATAAGCTAAAAGTCAACTGACATAATTTACCTAGTATTGTTACCTCACTTGAATTTATCAAAAATACTTAATATGAATTTAAAATTTAATATATGAAGATTTTTTATTTTATAATTGAATATAATATTTCATTAACTACATGGATCTACCACGGACTACTTTGAACTACGTCATTCTTAACTCCGATTTTTATTCATTTATAAACTGTACCGTATTATTATCAGATAATAATTGTATGAACATTTTTTTCATAAACTTTTCGAATATGTGCATCAAAAACATAAGTATTTTGTTAAAATAGATGGGCCGCGGATCCATGCCCCTCTGCTCACCCTGAATTCAGGATTGCACACCGCATCGTCACTATTCTTTCCTAAGACCTCCCGCGCAGTTATACAGCCGTGAATTATACTCCGGTCACGGCGACTGCGAGACGACAGTATATAACCGTGTATGTAATCATTTCTAACCACCGATGAGAGATTACTGAAATCCGCCACTAAATCAATCAGCAACAACTTCACTCTAACTTCTTTTTACGCCCAGTGCAGGTGCTTTAACCGGAAATAAAACCATTGCAGCTCTTATTCTTGTACATTACCGAGTTGTGCAGCAGGTCATCAGTCGATAGTTCTGAAACTAGATCTGCCACCCATTATCGTTAGTGTAAGACCTGCAGTTTTTACCACGAGACAAGTGGTAAGAGTTTTCATCTCAATGATTTATATTCCATACAGTTGTCAGACTAGCAAATGCTAATAATCCAATTTCCAAACGGGTCTTGCAGGCACGGGTTGACAAATGAAGACATTATCGGGCAGTCTCCCAGAACATGATTTCGCTGCGATATTCGCTGGTCGAAACCCGTGTTTTTCATTAGTTTATTATTTATGTACCAAATATCAATAGTATTCTTTAAAAGCTCACCGTTTTGAAATTCTCAAATCATATTTTCGATTTGTCCATGTATGTTACATTAAAATTTTAGACTGCAATCTTTTAGTATTTGAAATAATAATGTACATTCGAATAAAATTATTAAAATACATAAATTAAAAACATAACGCTTATAAACTATTTAATAATTATTCGTTATGCAATCATAAAAGGTATGTCTAAAAAAATAATATTTATAAAATATAAATATATATACCTATATTAATAATGTTCTAATTTAATTAATAAGATACCCAAGTCTCTTGGTAGAATCATTTAAGTTAAAAAAAGCCACCGGCATTTAAAGTTTTCATAAATCTCTATACAACGAATGCGAATCGTACATTAAAATATTTAAACTATAATAAGAATAAATATTCATGAAGCTTGTATGGTTGGATTAAAAAAAAAAGTAAGTACATAAAGAAAAATGAAAAATTGTGACAAAGAATGCTTCGCGATGATGAGAATAATATAACTATATTAAAATGTTCCACCATCTGTATAGCTGCAGTGGTAGTATTATAGTTAGTAACAATTTGCTTAATTATCTTCATATTACCATAGCCTCGAAGAGGTTGAAAATAAAACTCGCAATATTTCCAACCCCCTAAAATTAGGAGTCTACCATCTATGATGGGTTCACGTGGGTTTCCGTTTCGATTATAGTCACGTTAAGAAATCAGAACTCATTAATACTGTAATTGTTAGAGGTTATCGTGTTTTCTTGATATCATCGTTAAAATATATCTGTAAAGTGTACTTATACAATTAATGTAGATAAAATTAAATACCACAGTGCTATTAGACTCGTTTTTTTTATTTCTTCATTTTTGTAGTATTATATTATTGTTAAATTAAATGAAAACACAAACAAATAATAACACAATAATTGAGGAGTTTGTAAAAAAAATATTTTATTTAAGGACGTGACTTTATCTTCTTTTATAAAGTCTATAGTTATTTGAATGTATTATGAAGGAAAACTCGAGTATCACTTAAACTAATTCACTTTGTTATTGTAGGTATTGAGCAATTTTAAATAAATTCAAAAACTTTTCAAAAGAACACGAATTTCCGCTGCTATAATATTTGTGAAAATGTTTGCCTTACGTATAGTCTAAAAAAAGGTTTACAGATATAATGATGATAATAATAAATAAATTATAAAAAATTATTATTATCTATAAATTATTTTTGTTTATAAAATATCATTTTTAATTAATAAATTGAAAAGAACCACTCATAGTGTCATTGTTAACAGTTTTTTCTATACCAATTCTTGAATAAAAAAAATATACCATACGTACTAAGCCTTACAGTTCATTTTTTTGTTTTTTAAATTTAAATACCTAGCTATAGACTATCAATATTTAAATTAATGTCAAAATGTTTACAACTGGTACAACTGTAATTTAAAATCATTATTGTGATTTTGAATTGAAGTATCTACTCATTTATTACTGTAGGTAGTCATATTTTATAGGTAGGCATGTAATATATTTTATTTTAGAAAGTCGTGGGTGTATTTCAAACCGACTATTTGATCTCGGCTGTAGTAAAAATATACATTATTGAATAAATACAACAATGAAAGTATTTTTAGGTATTATAGACAAACTGAAAAACATTTTTCACGTCGAAGGGAAAAAAAAGTTTTTCCGATAAAAATATATATTAGTGTTTTAGAATAGAAAAACCATCAATTGAAACAGCTAGAAAGTTTATGGGCTAACTTGAATCGTCTTAAACAACAAATCCGATTTGAATGAATTCGATATTTATCGGTTTTGTTTATGTCGGTGTGTACAAAATGTATGTATATATATATATTTATAATAATAGGACTCTGTTACGTTGCTGTCCGGAAAAAAGTCAACAAATAATCGAGGTCGCGTAGGTAACTTTTGATTATAGGTAATACGGTCGGAACGACCGGATGGCAATGTTTCTCGATAATAGGCTATCTACACGGAAACAAAACAACAGAGCGATACGAGTCTTGTAGATGTTAATATAAAAACGATATATTATTATAATATGTAATATATAATCCCCGTGATGTAAAGGGTAAATACGAGTCTGTATATTATGGAAGTTGTGAATAAGACGCTTGAATGATTGTTACGACGACGTGTGCTGATAGTTTTACCAGACAAAGTCGTAAATAATCATGTCGAACTCTCCGATTTTCCGATCGTGATCACATCGATACCTAATATTGTTACCTACGTACATTATATTATTCTTGAAACTATGTCACTTATGGTACCTATTTATCGGTGGTACCACTATGTTATAAAAACTTTGGACAAAAATCTTAATATTTTACTCCCTAGACATAAAATATTATGTAAATCACGATGATGCAAACGACTATAGGTATGATAAAATATGACGATGTTTATGTATTATTAAAACTTTATAAGCTGACGGTTTCTCGAACGTTTGCACCTCGAAGTAGATTTTTACTTGCCCCCTTGTCGAAAATGTACGACGATAATGTATCTGATGACGTTATAATTATGTATCTTTATAAGTAGCTTGTATCCATTGGTATAATAATATCGTAATACTTACATGTCAAGGAAAAGGTTTAGACGTGACGAAGACTCGGCGGAGGGCTGGCTTTGATTTGGCGGGCGCGTCGCGGCGTCCACGTGGTGGGCGCGCAAACTTCTCTCGGAGGCGGTCGGCCCGGGGGAAAGGGGGTGTACACCCGAATAAACGCGTACGGAAAACCGCGAATAGACGATGACAAAACAAAAACAATGTCGCGAGCGGTGTGTTATCGGCGGTATCGTAATCAAAATATCGTAATAATATTATTATTGTACTGTCGAATTATCGCATTATCGTTATTATTATTATTATTATTATTTTTATTATAAACATACAATATTATAAAATAATAATTATTGTTATCGCGTACGTGCACGCCGGGAAAACGCGCGGTACTGCGCGCGGTGTGCGTCGTCGGTGGCGCCGGTGTCGGATATGTGTGTCGCTCTGCCGGCCGACCGGTCGGTCGTGTCCGCTCTCCGTCGCGGGGGGCGCAGTGTGTCGTGGTAGTGCAACGGGTGACGGCGGTGGAGGTGCGCGCGCGCCCGCCCGCGCGAAGGGGAAACTCGCACGCGCTCCGAGCCGGCGGGGGTGCGCACCCCCCAACCGTGAGCGATGGTCGGTCGCGACGACTGCGGCGCGGCGGGGTGGATGTCGTACACCACACGTCGACGACGTCTCTCGGCCGTCCGCGGAGAGTTTGAAAAACGCACCCTCCCCGACGACCCGCTCCCGCCGCCCCACCACACCGCGGCCGGCTCACCCAAGTGTGGTTTTCCCGGAACGGAGACGACCAAACCTCTACATTTATACGTACCCCTCTCGATCCTTCGCCCTCACCGGTTGCCGCAAGCTACCCACCGCTGGTTTTCCTGGAAAGTAGATAGCGGCGGCGGCCACCACGTCGGATTACCCTTTTCCCGCGACAATAATATATTATTATCGTTGTTGTTTATTATTGTATCAAACGATACTTATATAAATAAATAAATATTATAACATCATGAATTCGGCCTGAATGAAGTATAAAAGATAGGTTACTTTCAGCCCGACCGGTCGAGGTTAAATAATACACATCATGTCCTTCAAGTCTACGGTGATAATTTTAGTTTTACACTGACTCAAATGATGAGTAGGTATCTCCTTATTTCCCGTGCGTAATGAGCAACCTTTTCACAGCATAACGCCGTTTTCTCCCGATTGAACTATTATATTTTAGATAATTCCAAACATATTTCACTCACGATAATTCATTGGTTAAAATTTGAAAGCTGATAAATGTATGCAACAGTAATTCAATAGGATGGAAGTTGTTTGGCAAATAGATAATATACAAGGCGACCGCAATTATACTGGCTGTCAATTGTTGGCAACAAATAATTTTTTTCGAAGTTTCTCATTTTACACATAAGTAATATGTAATAATCGAATAAAGAAGATGGATTTAAGTAAGAAAATTAAACTCATGTAATGTTGTTCATCATAATCATTGTGCATTTATTCACTTTTCACTATATTTTACATTTGCTCTTTTTACAATTTTATGGTATTATATTGATATTAAAATTATTTAGCAAGTTTATATAATATTATATTTAAATACGATAATTTAAGTGACTATACTCGTTAATAATATCATCGTATTCCAGTAAATTCCTGAGTGATCTAAGTATGATTATATTATTGACATGCTAATAGCGACTGAAACTTTTTTTTTTTGGAAAACTTTAATGAATGACAAGTTTTGTGTATAATATACCAAACGTATAAATTAAAATTTATTCTAAAACTTTTAAGTCTTATTTGAAACGGCTGACTCACCACTTTCAAGGATTTTCGCAATTAGAAGTATCACCCTGTAACTTGGTCAAAGTATGGTTAGCATTTTTCTCTTCATTTAAATTAAAAATGGTCCAAACATTTAAAAACTACATTTGATTTGAAGTGAATAGTGATACAAGAAACTTCATCATAATAATTTATATGCGCTTACGTATATTTTCACTATATGAGATTCAATACTTAATTGTTTCCACATAAAACACTTTACCAAATTCAATTATTTAATTTAAATAAGTATATTAATAGGGTTTAAGTCTAAAGCGGTGAGAGTTTAGTATAAACTACTCACGATTATATTGATACTATGTTTGTTTTACAAACACTTACAATTTCTAACATTTTATTCCAAATCTGAATACAAGGCAGAGTTTCTTTTTTTTTAAATACTTAAAAACATTCGTATTTCACACATAATACTTGTACAGACAAACACTTTTAAAATATAGTCAATGACTCAATTCTTTTTTTAAACAAAGAACCAAAAAAGTAAAATGTAAAATATAGCTTCTACAAACATGGTATACCCATATTATATAAATCATAATGAGTTGAAAAATATCACAATATCAGTTTGAGATGTCCAAATAATTATTCTTTATACATTCTTTAAGTTAAACTGTAATCATTATTTATTTAAATTGGGTACAAAATAAATAACTTATGGCACTCCATTGTAAATTCAATTACATGTTATCCTTCAATAAATTAATTTGTTATTCAATTGTTATGATTCAAGTGACTTGAATACATGTTTTTTGTTAAAATATTTGGTTAGTAGACTGATTTTTAAAATATTAATTATTTTAGAATATTGATATGTACCACATTTTTTTTTAAAAATCTTTTGTTTATAATAAATTCAAAATATTTTTGTTCTATTAGTATCTTCTTTATCTCATTAATTAAAAGACGAATTTCGTATAACTTCTACATAATTTGCTGTCTATAAGTTATCTATGTATACGTTCATTTTACCCGAAATAATATTAGGTTTAGGTAGATCATGACAATATCAATTATTCAATCAGTTATTACTTTTTTAAATTTATTCACTAGAATATTAATTGAACCAAAAACAATGAAAATCAACGTAATAATAATTGAAAGTTACAAATAAAAATAAGTAAAAATAATTCACTGTTTTATTATAATGAACAAGTCAAAAATGCAAACAATTATAGAAAAATAATACCTATGACACAGTGCTAAAAATGATATGACCTGTGTAACTATTTAATTTGATATTTAAAATACAACGTACTTCATATTTTCTTTGTGTTTAAACTTTAAATATTCCATATACCGTCGGATCCAGGGGGTTTTCAGTAAAAAAGCATGTCTTACAGGAAAAACTCTCATACCTTACAGAATATTTAGATTTTGTTAACTTTTTTATTTAAAAAAAAAAGAAAATATTTTGCTGCTTAAAAAAAAAATGATAAAAATCCGACGCATCAACAAGACATGAGAGTTTTTAATGTGAAGTATCAAGTAAGTCATTTTTTATGATATAATACGCCACATCAACCCCCCCCCCCCCCCACTAAATAGGTATCGAGCAGTAGATGAGTTTAAAACTATTATTTTACGAAATTATACTCTAATTTTGAATAAAAGGAAACATAACTTCTGATAATAAATGAAAAAGACATTTTCATGAAAGAAGAAAGTAAACTATAATCACAACGCAAAAAAAATATCAAATTCTCTGCATGTTTCAGTGAATAGGGATGTGTAAATGATGTAATCCTAATCAATAATTAATTTTCTTGTTAAGAATGCCGGGTGTTTCCGAAAAATTACAGTTTTTAAATATCCACAAATTGACCAAAATGTCAAATTTCCAACCCATATAAAACAAACCTAAAATGAAAACGACTTTTTCAAACTTGTCAATACTCATTTTATCCAAAAATATTTTTTCAAACTTTTTATAGTTAGTTACCTAATTATAATAATACAAAAATAAAATCTGTGATCAGAATCTAAAATTAAAACTTAAAAGATTGTATTCGCATATTATATTTTATTTAGCATAACAGGAAATAAATATAAAATACCTTATCCTGTTACCTATTGTAAATGTAATTGAATTGATTTCAAAGAAGTACCTAATCTTTCATCGTTCTTGAATTTGAATTATAAGGATGTCCTAATTTATTTTATACATTTATACTATTTTTGTTTTTATTTCAATAATAATAAAAATAAAACATAAGATATCTTATACCTATTTTTTATTTTTTTACATGGGGGCCTAAGGATCTAATGATCTAGCTGAACAGCCTTTTTTAATGACTACATTTAAACATGTTATTGTGTATTGTGTTTTTATGCATTAGTACTTAACGAAAATAAGTCGAAGGAACAAATACAGTTTTTGAGGTATGAACAATTATAATGATGTCTAATTAAAACAAATTCCAAACTACTTTTTATTTTATTAGCAAATTTGCTTTATACAAGTAAAAACATATTTTATTTAAAAAGTTGTTTCATAGGATTAAAAAAATTTATTTTAAGTCACTAAACACTGTTGATTAAATCAGTTTGTCTTTTTAATTTATTAAACTTATCGTACAATTAAAAAAACGTATAATTAAATAACTTTATAAAACATATATTTCAATTTTCAATGCATTTCTCATAAAAATGAATGTAATTTTATAATTTTACCACTTAAATACTTAATGATTGCCTTATAACTTTATAAGTATGTTTTCATTACTTTAAGTTGATCACAGTTCATGTTTGTTCCGAGGGAAAATATAATATGCCTATTTAATGTAACATTACTTTAAAATTGAATACGTTCCCAGTTCCAGATACAGACGATAAGTGGATATTATGTGTAAAATGTAAATTATTATGTTTATTAATTTTATTTACATTAAATATGGATTACGCTTTATATTTTATCAGGTTATTATTGTTTTATAAATTACAATGTGGTTCATCGACAATGCTCAACCCCATTTTTCCATTTAATAATTTATTTATTAAAACTCTGATTTTTGAAACCAACTTTTAAGTATAAATACCTAAGCATCATATAATTTTCAAAATTTTAAATTACCTTTAATGCAAATTAGAGTGTTCTATTTCGATACCACTTATTTTCTGTAAAATGTTAATCAGATGACCTCTTTCATAAATGTTGATGTATCTAAATCGCAATTCAAACGAGTAATTTTCTAGTTATTTAATGTTTGGTACAAGGATAATAGGCCAAGGAAAAAATGGGATGCTTCGTGAATGACCGAGTATATACTTATATAGATTTTCTAGTTTATTTTATTCAAACTCGAGGCAAATTAAATTACTTACAAAATAGTATACAATTTAAATGTTTGTATAAGTATCTTTTGACTAAAATCGACTATGTCCGTAAATAATTTATTATAAATTTATCCTTAGATTGTTTGTTGATTTATAACATTTCGATTTATGTGTTACATTTAAAATATTATTATATCCTTGTTTGCTAAAAAGTAATACTATACTATCATACATGATTTTTAAGAAATTCTGTTTTATAGAAAGAAACTACAAACTTGACGTGCAGGGTGGAAACTTATTGGTATTAATATGATGATAGTTATTTTATACCATATTATGTTTACATAATTTATACGAAACACAATAAACATATTATTATCTTCTAAATGCGTTTTCCGATTGCAGACTAAAAAATGTTCACGTCCCCCGATAGTATAATTTCTCCGATGTCATAAGCCGTGTTTTCTAAAAAAGCCGTTCGGTTTTGCCTTTTCGCAAAAATTAAAACCGTTAAGTGTTTTAGAAGTGTCTGAGGGAAAAAATAACAATAAATAAATAACTCGGCTGTATTGTACTCGCTGCAATGCCGGGCTTATCTCTCCTCCCCCGCTCCCATGGTCGGTCGCCACTATAGCCTGAACCCCCGAACACCGTCGAACACCCTTAATAAATTGTTTACGAGCTAGTGGCCATTGTAATAATTTTTTTTCGCTGTCGTCTCGGGAGGTTTAATTATGTGGCGGACTCTATGTTTATATGCGCCGCCGTCCCGCCGCCACTGCCGCAACGAAACAGTTCGCCAGCGGCGGCTGCAATGAAAAGCTCGCACGGCGACGGTACAGATTACACGGGGATCGATCTCGACGGCATAAAACTGCGACAAGAAGGCACCGACCACAATTATTACAACCCTCCGTGTCGTGTCCGAGTAACCAGTGCAGGCCAGAGGGAGTGTGCCGAGGAGTTAGGTTTTTCTATTGTAACTATTATATTATTATTTACACACGTCCTATTGTCTATATTTTTATTATTATTATTATTATTATTATTGTTACTATACTATCTTTATTATTTCTACTATTACGTTTGTTATTATTATTATTATTATTATTATTATACATACGCGCCGAATACTATTTCTCTGGAAACCTTGTTATTTTATTTTACTCGGTTTCGTATATAAAATCGTTGTTTTATAACACGTCTCGGGTTGAAATAACGATTTTTTTTTTTATTTATCGATGATTAGTTAGTTTTTCAGTACGATTTTCAGTATAATCAATCTTTTTGAAACTAGTAACTACTATAATAACTATAAGTATTTTGTAGGTTGGGTTATGTAATAGGTTAGTACTAGTCGAGGCAAGTTTTCATCTGAATCGTGAATAGTAAGGGTCATTTTAGGGGAGCGTGTTTTTCTGCATGCCCTAACAAAATAAAAGTATGTATTAATAGATATATTTTATATATTATAATACAATATAATAATACACAATATTCATTATTTTTATACTGGACTGATAACATAATAAAATAGTTAATTGGATACAGTAAGCTATGTAGGCCATACACTATAATATGAACGAAAATGGTATAATACAAAAATAAAAAGTATGTAATTACATTTGTAAAACCACAAGTATCAGAAAAATTAAAAATCTAAAAACGTTAGAGACCGATCTAAAAACGAACTCTGATCATGCGGCGACAAGTGTAGGCAATATTCACACATACCGGTAAGTTCTTCAAAAATCAATATTAGATTACAAAAATAACTATTTGAAAACAAACAATGATTGAGCATTGTTTATTAGTCTATTATTTAGATATTATTGTTTTAATGAAATTCGTGCAACAACATCTGCTTCTTCATTGAGTCGTTAACATTTCTGTCAACATTTTCAATGACAAAGTAAAGTATCGCTTCCGATTTTCATAAAGCAGATGTATTCTTGTGTACAAATATAAACCTGCATTATATATATATATAGAATAAAGATTTATATATACGTATATGAATTTAACATCGTGAATTCATTCAAGAGTCAAGTTATGCATATTTTATAAAACAGAGAATTGACAGTTATCTCAGGCAAAATATTCTTACGAATCACTTTTACCAGTTCTATCCGATAAAAAATAAAGCGATGTCACATCTTACTACTTTTCAAATTCTTTGTGTGTACAATAATTCAAATGCTGTACGTCTGAGCGCAAGGATATTCTATATAAACCATATAACATATAAACAACTGATAGGAGGAAAAATGCATTAAAATATAAATACAAAAATTTTAAAAAAATTTTAAAATATAAATTGAAAAGTAAAAATGTTTGATAAAGTCGTGAGTTCAGAGTTAAAATATTCTAACTTTAATACACATAAATAGGTTTAGTTATCAAATGTTTATAACTCAGCTCATAAACAATTTTTTTGGTTCTTAACTATAGTGTTGAAATTTATAATAGTAGGTATGGTAGTGTAGTACCTAGTTAGAAGTGTTGTAACCAATATAGGTATTACCAACTCGATGAAACAAAATAGTGTTAAGCAAAAGTACCATCTATTCTTCATTGTGTTAATCATAATCATAACATTATTATAGGACAATTTTATTAATTATTGTATATTTATCGAAAAAATAAATTCTATAAAATATGATAGTGCCATCATAATATTTTTAACTGGGTCTTACATCATGCCATATGCTCTTTTGCTTAACCGAATTTTGATTTCCGAGACACATACATATTTTAATTCAGAACAAAAAAAGTTCTAATTGAGTAAAAAATTTGTATTCACAACCAAGGGTACGAATGTAGAACTTATTGGTCCTTAACCGAAATGCTTTCTTAAAACAATATACCAACCCAAGTTATAAGAATCTATTAATGAACTACAACAATTTTTGACTTTTACATACTTTTGACATCGTAAAAAATCATTCATTGCAAAAGGAGATATAAAACAGTTTGACGTTAACTTTTCGGTTCTGAGCTCATGAAATCTTAAAGTAGCTGTGATCAATTTTCAGATGTATTATTGTTTAAACCTTTCTTTACAAATGTATATAATGTATTTAATGTTGAGAATAAATCTATTTCTGTATGTCTACATTTATAATTAGTTTTTTATTTATCTAGAACTACAAGACATGGCCGTTTAATAATTAAAACAAAATAACTACAACCGTAATAAATAAATCTGTAAGTGTTGTAGACTATTTTATAGTTTAATAATGTGCACATAATATTCTGCATTGTATAATATAAATCAAATATCATAGAGTTGTTTTCAGAGCATAAATTAAAAATAATATTTAATCTTTTATCCTAAACACTTTCATATTTTAGTTTTATCATGCTTTACTATAATACAGTTAAAATACAAATTACAAGCACAAAATAATATAATGGGCATAAAATAATAATAATACCTACCATCTAATAATATTAATAATATATTAAGCTAATAAAAAATAAGAAATAATATTTTTGATGATTTCTATATCATTTTTAAGTACCAATTGACTCAAATGTGCCCATAAGTAAAATTTTAGGGAATTCTAATGTAAAATAATAAATATTTAATGTTATTTTCACATATAAATGCAAATACACAATACTACTATGTTATTTCTACATATATACATAATTGAATAACATTTTAATAAATATAAAAAAAAATTGCGTATTTTTATACTTATTTCATATTTTAAAAGTGATTTCAAAATATAATTTGTCTTGGTAATTAGGTAATATCATGGTAATATTTATTAAGCTAAAAGTTCATATTTTTTTTCCCCAGGGGCGAAAAGTGCCCTATCTTTTCCCTCCTCAATGGGCGTCCATGCTAATTGTAAGAAACATAATATTTTGACTTTGTGTCAAAATTTGTGTTCAAAATCATTCTATTAAGCAATACCCTTAGATAAAGCTACCGAAATAGTGTTAAATTCTAGAAATACAATATTGTCAGCCACGCATGACCTACCTCCAAGGCTCCTAATAAACTCTGAAAGTCAGAACAGGATTTTCCATTGATATGAACTTCTATAATTGTACACATATTATTTTGTTATTAATTAGGATGCATTCGTATTTAGCACTAATCACAATTAGTTGCTTGAAAATTCATTTATAGCTCGTGCATTTAGGTTAAAGTATATAATATTATATACGTAAACGTTAACTTAACTATTATGAGTATCTACAAAACATTATTCATACATTTTTTAAAGGATAAAAACAAATAACCTTCAATGTTTGTAGGGTGCATACACGATACATTACAGGTACGTATTGTACTTATTAATATTACCATATAATATTCTGCACCTAGCAATACCGCTTAAACCGTTTTGCAATAAAAAATATAATGTGACTCTCCGAAATGTAATACGGTTTAACGAACACGCATAGTTCCGAAATGCTTATAATTCAAAGCTATACGCAGACTCGTGGTCACGGGGGCATTACCCCGCCAACAGACCAAAACGATACTGCCATGCAGATTTTTGAGATTAAGGAAAATACAGCTTTGTTCAATTTATTTATTGCCGCTCAGTCGCAAACGAAGAAACCCGTTTTTATTTTGATAATATATTAATATTTAAAAAAAATTAAAATAAAACATACCTATAGCCATAATACATAGGTATTTCAGTTATTTCCGATTATACAAATAGTTTTCAATATTGCCCCTCTCCCTGAATTTCGGTTTATCCCAGCCGAAGGTCATACATGACTCGGCCTGTGCCGTAAAACGCTAAATCGTCGGTCGCGCGAAATAATCAAGAAAATCGTAAAACTGTATTGTAAAACTGCAGCGGCGATTGTTTTATTATCATAGTATCATCCACGTGGCTCTCGTAGCCCGCCCATCCCTACCCCCCGACGAACCGTCGACGGGCAGTCGGAGACTACGGTGATGCGGAGCTGTCTGGTTTTAACCGCGGTCAACGCTTCGTCGCGGTATACCACGTATTATCGCATAGCATTATAGGGTTGTGGTATACACGTGCGGCAGTGGTATACAATATATATTATCTTACAAAGCCCAAGTCTCGAAAACGACGACGACGACGACAATGGCGTACCGGAAGGCGGAAGTGAGACGCGAGTCCGAAACGAAAATAATACTCATCACCACCGCTCGCGCGACGCAGCACATAAAAAGGCGAGCCGTGAAAGATATCGTCCCGCGCGGGGACGACTTTGCGGTCTGCGCGCGGGCCCGGTCAGACGCGTCGTCGGCCGGCGTCGAAGGGGGGGGGGGCAGTGGCGGGCTGTTGGCGGTGGAGATGGCGGTGGAGGGTCGCTGCAATGGGCTTTCGTCGGACGTTTGGCACAGATACAAACGCAGAGGCGCCAGTTCGTCCTCAAAACGGTTAGTGGTTACACATTATATATGTATATATGTTATATTATAGCCGCGCTGATGCCGCCGCCGCCGCCGTAGTATACATATATATTATACTCGTGTGTGTGTGTGTGCGTGTGTGTGTGTGTGTGTGTGTGTGTGTATGTGTGTGTGTGTGTGTGTGTGCGTGTGTGCGTGCTCGCGAACACTACACCGGGGTGGTGGGCATAGGGTGCAGTTTCCATCTCGTCCAAGGCTGTCGGTGTGAGAGCTGATCGGGGGTAAGGGAGAGCGAGTGAGAGAGATACGGAAAGAAACCTCTAGGCGGCACGCCCTCTTCGCAGCAGTGTGTTATACGACGACTTACCCCCACCCCTATCTACCACGGCAAACGAATGAACGATTTATATTATATTTATTGTACGTATATACTATATATATATATGTATGTGTGTGTGTGTGTGTTATATTATATACCATGAACGTATACACTATTACTATTAGGTTATATAGTATATTTTAATACTATTTTCTACGTTTGCCTCGACGTCTGTCCGAGTAGTTTTAGTTCAGGGATCGCAATAAACTCTAAGGCTTACTTTTATACCCACCACATGGTACATATTATATGGGTAACCGACGTTTACCTATAATTATCACATGACATTACAAACCGGCCGTGATCCTGTTTGCAGTCACTCGCACGACGCACCAACAGTCCGATCGTGAAAAATAGTCTCTCGAATAACAACGCGTGCCTACCTATACATCATGAGATTATATTTTTTATTTACTGACGCGTTGGATATTTTCATATGCATTGTTCATATACCTGTACACACTGTGGGGCTCGTATACTCAGGCATGCTACCTGCACCTGTGTATTAACCTATCGAGAAAACGCGATCAGGCCTCATGTGCTTATCAGACGAATTTCAATTTGTTCTCATTCTAATGACGAGATTGTTTAGATTGAATCACCCGAATCATTTTCAATCCGTTAAAAAATAAGTAGGTAGGTACTAGAATATAATTATCATTACCTAGTCCCAAGAATCTTACTGGTTTTTATTGATATTATAAATAATTTCTTAACATTTAAATAGGCTATACAAATTACTTATAAGTATTTTTAAAATACAATTTAGATGTTCTGATGTGATGAGATACCTCAGGAGGTTGTGAAAACTGAAAAGTAATATACTGAGGATTATCGAATTATGCTTTCAGCATAGGTGTGACTAGGGGGGAATTTGGAGTTGCCCCCTCCAACTTTTATTTTACGAGAACTTTGAAATTCCCGAAATTCGATTAAATTTACCCATTTTCAAAATTGTCTCACGACCTGTGTATTTGGGCTAACCAAGTCAGAGTGGTATCAAAAGAAAGCTATTGA
>NW_019100814.1:494740-550007 GCF_001856785.1 Myzus persicae | reverse complement strand
TTTTTTTTTTTTTTTTTATTAAAATAAAGTTTTACTGACATATGTCATCTTAACTTAGTGTTGATTAGATACATTTTTTTTTTTTTTAACATTTGGAAAAAATATAACAATTAGTAATAATTAGAAAAATTATTAGTAAAAATAGAAACTATCGACTACGTTTTAAAATATTTACAAAGCGGAAGAGAAAAAAAAAAAAATAACAAAAATAATAATAAATTAATAAATAAATTAACCAATTTGGACTAATGGTATTCAACGTAGATAATCATGTTTAAAATTGTTTCGCAGATCTGGCCAAGGGTTTCATTGGGAAGTTTTCTTATGAAGTCAGTTCTACCGACTACCACTATATAAAAAAATCAGTTTTTAGTAGTCAGATACTATGTGGTGCTGTACTAGTAAGTCCATTATTGGAATCATTCAAGGTATACAACAATGAAAATGCATCGCCTTTCGGACCATTTCCATAAATTACCCGTTTGAAAGGAACAATGCCATGTTATATCCGTGGTAATATGATGCAAACAATATGATGCCTACAGCTATTTTAGTAGATATCAATCAGTTCACTCGTCTATACACGAAAGACAACACTAGACTGACGCATCAATCCAGTAGCCATTTACTACTTAAACATTTATCTACTTGACAACTCAGAAGACATCAGACGGCTCATGAGGAAACATGAGTAAGCAGAAATTAGATTAAGGCCAGGAGTCATTTTAATGAAATTTTAACTCCACACATGTGTATGCAATTTATGTATTGTATTTGTATATACCAACGTTTACAAGTTCCTTTGTATCATACAATGTCAGTTATTTCCATTAAGACCAACTGGGTGGTTTTCATTAAGAAATGTATGAAAAACAAACATTTACAAATAAATGCTAACTTTCATTACTTATACTTGTAGTATTGATTACATTTCAGAGTTCTTTATTTTATTTTTGTTTTTGCTTTCTAGCTAGAAAATTATTTTTTTCATGCTCGTCAGGAATATTACTGCATATTATTCAAATTATTAGGATACTTACACATAAAGTATTAAAGTATGTATAATGAGTAATTTATAATCATTCTAAAGAATTATTATCTTGTATAAAAGGTAATATTCATTTAAATTTTAACAAAAATTACGTTCAAAGTCATGCTATGGACATGGTATCTTTAATTATAATATAATGTCAGACTCGCATGTAATATAACTTTTAATGTTTAAAAAAGTAGCTTTAACTTTGTGATCTAATAATTACATAGCTTTAAATCGCTTGAGTTGTAATGACTATCGCATCTTTTAAAACGACAGCGGTACTCCCTGTTTTTTGAAGTTGTTCTTTTTTTAGTTTGGAGCTTTATATTTTTCTCATAGTCTGTGATACAATTTACATTTTTTGGTTAAATCTTACTAACCTATACAAATGGTATTCCATTAATGGCATATAATAAGAATTTAAGTCTTATCTAATATGTATCAAAAAATGTAAATATTGTTTTTATATAAATATATATAAAGGATTAAAAACGAGCTTTCTAATAATTAAATTTAAACAATTATAACTACGTTTTTTCTTAGATTAGATTATTAATACGTATAATGTACAATAACAAATTCATGTTACATACGTAGCATATACTTCAATCGTGGTAGATAAAAAGTGGAGCATCACTGATGTATTGTATAAGTATAATCTTCTTTCACATTCATATAAGTGCAGACTGCAGAGCATATTAACATAAGTCATGTTCATACTTAAACTGAATACATAATTTGGTTTTTGACGAAAATAATTACTGTGAAAGTAAAAATGAAGAACAGTTTTAAGTGTTGGTCCATTGAATCTCAAGTATTATTTTAAAATTTAAACTCGGTATCTTTTAAATGAGTCATTTTATTACACTTCGTAATATGAATTGTTTTAATAACTCTAAAAAAAAAAAAAAATTGCAAGCAATCTGCCGTTAAAGATGCAGTCTTGTTTTGTATGAACATTACTTTTAAATGGTATATTTTTCATCTTTCACTAACAGTGATACGCTTTCCTTGGAAGCAGTAAAATGGAAGTTTTGTTAAATACAAGATATGCTGCTACAATATCATTTCTTGTAAAGTATAAACTTGCCACTGTTCTCTAAGAACTATACAGATTCAGCTCTGTGAAATTTTTTTTTAATACTTTATTCTGCTACGATATTATGAAATAGGTTGTTTTTAATTAAAATGTCAATGACTTCAAATGTTTATTTTTGGTTTTAGCTTAGAGCAAGAGCTTATTATTATACATTTTACTTTTACAATCTTTAGTTGATTAGGAAAATACTTTTATTTCAATTTTCATCCGAATACTCCAATACACTAGTCACTACTACTATAACAATGTAAAAAATAAAACGAAACCTTCGTCATCGAAATATCACGAACAAAATGTATTTGAAAAAACTCAAATCAGGAAATAATTATATCAAATAAAAACCTGAAAAACTCACCAAACACTGGTAAATTCTTCAACTGTTATAAAAAATAGAGACACGATATCAATCAGAACACTAAACGAAAAACTCTAATTCTCCCAACATGTATTATTTTGCACATCGAATATGTTAAGCATTATCAAACACGACGCTCAGTCGATCTGTCTCCGATCTTATATAGAATGTTTCAATTTCTACATTGAAAACTTATGGAAAATGTGCTCAGTCAACCAAAGATATAATAATAACAATAGACATACTAAATATTATAATTTATAACGCTCATATTTTAAGTTAACAACATTTTATTTGTCTTTGAACTATAAAACTTAAATAAATATACTTCTTTAATCATTTACATTTATAAAAACTGAAGTTAAAATGTTCGAACGAATAATAATTATAATGTATTATAATTTATAACTACATATTATTATGTATAATTTGTGCCTAGGTTGTATTCTACATTAAGTTGAAATAACATATTAAGTACACGATCTTATGAATATTTTAAATGATTATAAAGTATAAGTATCGACGCTTTAAGACTACTTTGTAATTATAACATTTTCTGAGCACAAACTTACATTTTGTTGATGATATTTTTTTAAACATTAAACAACAAAAACCTTCATAAAATGGAAATTTATTTTTTAAATTTAAATCAAATTTACCACACAAATTAGTAAGTATACCAACTAATGTACACTGCTCATGAATATATAATGTTTGATAATAAGTGTGATCATCGTGTTAAAAATGTATTTTATTCTTTGTCAATTTTATATTTTATTCTCAAAAAATGTATACATATTAAATTTGTTTTCATTTCGGACGAAAAAAAAAATGTAAACACTTTTCGTAGTGCATCGCATTTTCGAGGTAGTGTATATAAATATATATAACTTTAGACTTCGTCACGTCAGTCACATCAAACGCCCTATGTAAAAAAAAGGAAGAAAATCATTTTCACTCGAAAGCACAATAATGGGTCGTGGCGAAAGAATGAAATGGAAAGTTGGAGGGTATAAGTAATATTTTTTTTCTTTGAAATATATTATAAACTAAAAAATACAAACACAAACCACACAACACTGGTAAGCGAACATTTATTTAAATTAAAGCTATTTGTATAATATTATTTTCAACCGAAGCGAATATTTCGTCGAACCAAACCAGGAGTTGGCCGATCGTCTTGCATCGTCATCCAGTATACACTGTCCAGACGAAATTTCATATGATATTATATTATATTATAGTATGCCAGGGCCGCAGACACGGTGGCGGTAGGGAGTTCAACCCACCACCCCACTATATTGTGAAAAGTATATATATGCATTTACAAACCTTTGAAACTACTAACATATTTTAAAGTATTTTTTTTTTTTTGTTACAATGATTGCCCCCTTCATCACATATTAAATTCCTGTCTACAGCAGTACGGCACTGCAGTATTATACAAAAAATTTAACACACGCATAGGCCATAGGTGTAATAAACATCGTCCGGTGTGATATTAAAAATGACATGGTTTCAATTCGCGAGTCCTCAAAACTATATTACGATGATAATTTGGACGTTATGTCGTCTCGAAGTGTCGTCAAGCCCAAAACCGACAAAACGATAATATCACCTCCGTACATCACCATTTACGACGAATCATCATTATATATAGGTACCTACGTTGTTACGGTTTTGTGGATAGAGTGCTCGTCCGTGTTTCAAGCCATTAAATTGTATTAAGCACGTTGGAATTAGCGTCAGTCCGTCATTCGACGTTTTAAGGTCGGTGAAAATGTCGAACAAAGATTTTGCGATACCGATACGCGTGTAGGACACGATAACGGATAAGTACTCGATATTGCAGTATGTTTGAGTGTCAGTGGGGGTGATTATATTGGCTATAAACCACCCTCACGTGAGATTTTTTTGTAAGTTCTTGCATTTGCATATTGTTCATAATGCTAAGTCGTATTAAATGCTAGGTTTCATAGAAATTCGGCTTAAGGTGTGACGCGAGCGTTAGTGTATAAAATTGTATACAATTTTAATTTGCATATAATTGCATAATTATTTGAGATGTTCGGCATATTATATGGAGCAAGTTATAGAATGTAAAAAGCAATTTAAATTGTAAATTAAAACGTAAAATTTCTAGTAAACAAATTGTCTATAGTTTAGAATCAGGTACTTACTAATTTTAAAATAAGTATGGATCAAAAACAAAATTTTTTTAAAACTTTAAATATGTTCTACAATATTTAAAAATATAATCAGTAGATGTATTTTTAATGATTAAAAATAAAACGTTAAAAATAATAGTTGACTGGAAAGTCCAATAAAAAATGATAATAAACGATGAACAATAACAATATTGTATTAATTTTTACAAGTTATAACTCAAAAATATTAAAATTAGATGAGTTTGATTTTTGAATTTAAATTTTTTTCATATTTACTAACTTTTATTACTTAACATACACTTTAATTTGTTGCTTCAAATAATATTAACGTTTTTAGGATATAGTACTGTCTTATTCAATCGTTTCTTGGTGCATCGACTTACAGACTCTGCTTATTAAACCCTTCCCCTCCCGAGATGAACTGCCAAATGACATTGTTTATTTATTTGTATAATATAATTGAGGACATTTTAGTGATCTTAAGAGAACGCTACATCCACATGTGTTGTTTGTCTTATATAAGCGTAGCATTGTAAATCTAGGCTCCAAATTCTTACAACAGTTTATTATAGCATATTATATTTTTGTACATGTCTTGGAGTTAGTAGACTGATCCCAAACATTGAGGTTTTTTCATATTTATATTTTAGAATGAATTAAAGTTACTTAAATATTCGTTTTTAAAACTCATATAATATCTCGTTTTTAAATAAATGTATGAAAAACAAATCTCTATACTCGGACTAGTTTATAATATTATTTTGTACCTACAAATTGGATAGTATGTAAATTTGCTCTTATATTAACTTTAAATAATCTGTAGCAAAACTTCAAATAGCTCGCATTTATTGGGGGGGGGGGGGGGGTAGAACTCTCACCCCTTTGAAAAATTAAAGTTATCAGTATACAAATACAATTACAAATCATTATTTACATTTAATATATTTTTTTTCTATTTATATTAATTCTATTTAACAAATAGAGTACCCGACAAACACACAAGAATCTGCGGTATTACTATAAGCAGGTATCACATAGCATATTACATTACATTAATCTCTTACCTCATTTTCTTCGGAAAAACAACAATCCTTATCGTCTGTGTTTGTATAACCTATCAGAAATACCACAAGAACAAATTGTTTTTTTAAATATGATCATAATTGGATTTTATTTCAAAATGATTAGAAAAACCACATTTCCTTGGTACTCGCTCGACGAAGACTTGATTTGGAGGGACTTGGCATGGTTTTGGGTGGTCTGAGATCTCTCCCTCCCCCAGAGATGAACTGCAATATATTGACGCAGGCCTTCTTAAGTCTTAAATAATAGTACATAATGGCAATGATAATATTATAACAATTAAAATATGTTCCTGCGTGTTAATCATAATACGTCTCCGGCGCACACAATGCCGCCTCCGCCGACGACGACGACAACGGAGCGGTTTTGTAGCGGAAGATCGGTCGGGAAATCGGCGAATTTCTCATTACTCATCGTTACACGTCGACCCGAGTCTTTATTATACGCACACCCCGGTCGTTTATTATTGTGATCCACGCCGCCGACGGTCGGACTTATTATTCGTCAACATTATGTAATATAATAATATTATTATTATTATTATTATTATTATTATTATTATGACGTGTCTACATCATCGCCTTCGCCGCCATATACCTATATCACTTTCCAAACGTGCATAATATATGATTAATATATTATGTATGTATCGCGTGGTAATAATAGCGTGTATACCGAGGTATAGGCGGTATATGATAATATTTTAATATGTATTATTGTGCGTGTGTATGTGTGTATTTATGTAATACGTAGTCAAACATTATAATATGTGATATCATATTATTATTATCATTACTTATAATATTATTGTTCACACCGTTCGCCGCTTGTTGTTATTTACTGTGTAAACATCACAATCGTTAAGCCAACCTGCAGTATTTGACGTTGATGAGTATGACGGCGTGCAGTACAACAGGCATTGTTCATTGCATACTGAAAAAAAGAAAACAACAAACGCATAAAAACAAAAAGAACATAAAAAAAGTATTTTCGCCCAGTGAAATAATGATTTTTCTTTCTGAAAATAAACAGTCTATAAAATACAACTACATGACAAAAAAAAGAACACTAGGTGTCTGTACATGATATACCTAAGCGTAAAAAAACTGAAATTAAATTTCCGAAAGTCGTGACATCGTGGCGTATAACTAAGTATACAACGAAAATCATATCTGTAATCGGAAAATGAGTTCAAAGAAACATAATAATAATGTAATAACGTGTTTTTATGATTTTCTTCTTTTTTTGGGTTGTATTTCTGAAACGAAATCGCTATTTTACAAAAATAACATACCCCGGAAGGCCAAATAATGTTTTACTTTGGCGTGAACAAAAATTTTTTTCGTAAATAATTGTAAATATGAATTTCGTTATAAAATATATTTACCTAGTTAAGTTTCTCTGAGTTTCACAACTGGCAATGCAGGTACACCATCGTCAGCCTGGCTTTCAGAAGTCCAAAAATTAGATTTAAGAACTAAAAATTGTTTAGGTTACTATTTCATACATTTAGTAATTATATTCTCAATTAGCGTCAATGTGTGAACAAAAATTTAAATTTATAAACCAAGAGTTATCACTCATCGCAATTGGTGTTTTGTGCGGTTATTATAATTACTAAATTGAGTGATTTCTTAGTTATTTTTTAAAAACGTTTTCATTATAAAATATCTTGTGCAGGCATGCAGCCTTCTTACAAAATGGCCGATGGCGACCTCATATTATTATGATTATAAGATTTATTAACTGTGTTGTACCTACATTCAAATACTGGTATGTAATATGTAAATGTCCTACTTTTACACTCAAATATAATACGTCGACGCAAATGTGAGTGACACTTCATACCAATGATAAATTGGAAAAACAAAGCACAAACGTTCAACATCAAGAAAAATGACGTAAATAACGTTTACAATTTTTAACTTTAAAGACTATTTTTTTTTTAAAGTAAGAAGCCGTATTCAATACAGGTACTTACAACACACTGAACCCATCTAAGTCCTGTGCAGGACTGTGGTATGGGTGTAAGCAAAGCTTGAATTGGAAAAAAATAGAAGAGGATGCAAAAATATAAAAAAATTGCTTAAGAAAGATTTAAATTTCTTATTCATTTAATTATAATCAGAAGCGTGAGGCTAAAAAATGTTTTGACAAAAAGAGTTTCTCAGCTCCCCCCCCCCTCTCCCCCAAGCATCACTACCAACAATAATTCAAGCAATATGTATAGGCAGAAGACTATAATATAAGGTACATATATTCGAATCTAATCAAATGTCAATACAATTTTGTGTTATACACATACGAGTCTTATTATGTCATTTTAACGCTGATCGCATGAAAAATAATTATATCACCAATATACAGACGCAATGACATCAAAAAATATGAATATAGTACATTCTAATATTATATGAGTTATCGTGTAGAATTGAAAACCGTAAAAACTTTTTTCTCAACATTCGAGTCAAAATATCATAATATTATTAATGATATTCCGTTGACCCACGCTTAGCGCATTTGTTCAAAGTATTAATTGAACATCTGACTTAATGCATTTTAAGGCGGCGAAATGTTTAATTTGTTTTGACATGCGAACTACTATTTTAAGTTGGTGAGGGGTTTTTCGATGTAGGTACCTGACAACAAACTTTCACGGGTTTTCACTAAACCAACTTTGGAACTGTTATCGGAATTTCAGCAAGGCTAACCTGCGCGAGACCTTAATACCACCGTATAATCCACTAATCCAAAGCCAACATGATCCCATGAAAATTAAATTGAAAAACTATACGTCGATGACATTTATTTTTTTTTTATTGTTAAACATTGTGAGACAGCAAATAGCTGGTTAAAAATATATAAT
The DNA here is from genome assembly GCF_001856785.1 of Myzus persicae. Taxonomy (NCBI): domain Eukaryota; kingdom Metazoa; phylum Arthropoda; class Insecta; order Hemiptera; family Aphididae; genus Myzus; species Myzus persicae. The sequence continues at coordinate 541,400 of NW_019100814.1, read as the reverse complement.
TTATATCGATATTTAATTCAACATATTGTATGTATAACCTTCATAGTTTGGTTACACAACGCAAGAGGTTCAAGAATTATATTTATCCGGTATTAAATTCAAACCGAAAATTCTAGATACATTTTATTATGTAAAATGAACATTTTTTTTAAATTAAAAATTACAGTAGAATTTATATTGATTATGTACTTACGCCTGGTATTTAACAGTATTTAAATCATTATTGGACAGTTAAAATATATTTTCTAGTCTTATGTTTTTAACCAACTAGTTATATCAATCAATAGATTTTATTTATTTTTAGACTGGAATAATATTTATACTATATATATCTGAGTTAAAACCATCAAAATGACAAAATATGCACAATTGCACAAGTATAGTTTATTTATGGTTATGAGTGTTATGACCATCGATTCACAAATATTATAAAGTTTATGAGACCAAAAAGTAACACAAATATATGCGACTAAAACAAATTACTTGTTTTATGAAAATGTAAACAGATGAGAAATTAACAAAAAACCGCTTAGTGGTCGATTATGGGGTGATTCAAAATAGATAAAAATTACATAAAAGACTCAATATTCAATTAGAAACTTATAGTGAATTCAGATGAAAATAAAATTTTAGTATATTATTGTTAATTTGAACAATCACAGTAGATTTGAATTTTTGATCGTATTAATTATAGTACAGTATTATAGTATTAAACCACTAATACTCAAATAAAAAAATAACATTTCTGAATGAACATTTCAAGGAAAATAAATGACTGTTTAAAATATTTATGATACACACTGTGTCGTTTTGCAAGTTATATTAGAACACAATTTATGGGATTATTGATGAAAATAAAAAAAATTGCATTTTTTGATTTTATTAAAAGACTTGAATAAATTATTTCAGTTTACATAAAAATATTTGTGCACGGTAAACTTTTAAATTGTAAAAGATAGTGTGATCTAAAGAAGTCTTTAGAAGTGTGTCAAATTGTGTATTTTGAATAACAAAACCTGCAATACACATTCAGAACATAATGTATTGGTTTTGAAACAAATTTGTGATCAAACGTATTTCATACCTTAGTAAATAATAATATTTTTGTGAGTGGCAAATTGATTTCTCTGGAATGTGTACACGGTAAATATTGATTTTTTTAAGCGGAGTTTTGTCGGTAAAATACTGTTTGAGTTGTTTGAGAACTGTGGCTAGAATTTTTCTGTGGATGAACAAATACATTCAGTACATACCTACTTATTATCTAGAAAGCCGTTAATAACTCGATTTTTTTGTTATCTTCAATTGAAAGATAAAATAAAACTCAATTGAAATCCTCTTGAAATAATTACCATTAGGAACAAAAAAAATTATTATCTTAAACTTTTTGATATCTTGGACTTCTTTCTGTTCTTCTTGAGTTTGTACATAACGAGAGTTAATTGTACTACTATTTCCACAAAAATGATTAAAATCACGAAATTTAAATTTCGTTTCTGTGTGTCAATAAAATATTTAAAAATCCACTTAAATCCATTAGGTACACGAAGTTCGACACAAAATATCTGGTATGATAATTTCATAGATTCCACATTGGTCGAAAAACAGAAGAAACTTAGGTACCTGATTTTTGTGTTTATCAGTAGACAGTAGGTACTCGCAGAAATCTGGAGTGCTCAAAATGTGAATTTCCGTCGGATCTATTTCTATACCACAATTTGTATTATAAAATATACCAATATATTTTATCATGATACATATAAGTATCATCCAAGAATTATAACCTATAATACCCCCCTGAAATGTATTCATTTTTCAAAAAATGATATAGTTTACCTCAATAATCAATACACATAGTAAATTGATTGTTAGTCATTTTTAAAGACATAAAATAAGTTGTAAGATTACGATAACATTTATGAGTTTATGACAATCAAAGTTTCAGTTTATGTTTTTGGCTGATTAAGAACAGTGTACAAACGTCTGCAATAATTTTTGTACCGTGTATTATCTATTTATAAACACCTTTATATTGCGGCCTGAAGAGAATTTATACTCGTATATGACCAGGTTAAACACTTTAAACGTAGACTAAATTCGAGACTAACTCTATAGTTTGTTTTAACCAACCATATAAAAACTGTTTATTAAAAAAGAATTTAAACGAAGATGAATCTCCCCTACGGGTCTGAGAACAGTCTTAGGTAAAGTCCTAATCTCACTAAAATCTAAAGTTCGCTACAACTGTAACCGTATTGTAAGTAACATTAGGTATGTACACTGTAGGACTGGTTGACAAATTATTAACCTAACCTTGATAAAATAGGTCAAAGTGAGTCTCCGCATATTACGTGCATAATTTAATCTGACCCCAAAGAGTGCTCTCACACAGCACCAGACATTTGTGATGATTAATGTTTATAGAATTATAGTCGTTTACATCTTTAAGTTAAGTAATAAGTTTTAATATCCGATTACATTTTTAAGCAGATTGATATGATTAGTTAGTTCGACACACATATTAATAATAAGGGTTCACATTAAGTTAAAATAATTAACATGCAAATCATGTATGTTAGACCATTCGTTTAGTACAACGAGAATATATTTTATGATTACGGTTACCACTCAATTTGATAGATGGACACCAAGATTTGTGGGACCATATAAATTCGTTTCTGTCAGACCAAAACTTTGTTTGTGTTACCAAGTGATGCAATGGGTGACAAAAAAATTTCTATATATATTTGTGTATAAATATTTTTCATCTGTACAGCATACAGCCGGAGACTAATAAGTTACATTATTCATTTAACTTGTTTTATACATTAAATCGGATATTAATTTTATTCGTTATCCTTTAGAACCTTAAGAACACAAAAGACCAAAGGTTTATTATGATAATATATTTCGGTAGTTTCTGAAGTCACTAAAATTCTTAACGCATCATGTATGGTAGATTTTAAAAATAAGCATTATTCTCGTTCAAATAAAAACTTAATGTACTGCACTTAAATGAGTCTAAACTAAAAATTAAATTAATCCGGAATATCATTAAAAATAAAATATATTGTTATTTTAAAATAATAACTTTCTTATTTTATTGGTCTAAACTCTAAATTGTTTAGAGTACCTATCAGTATATATACTGTGTACATAAATTATTATTTTTAATGACTTTTAGAGAATTTAAATATGTATAATTTCTCCGAAATCAAAGATAACGTTAAACTTTACAAATTTAATAAACTCTTAAAATTCTGAAAGTATATACTTTTTATAGAAACGTTTTAAAACTGCCACATTATATAATATAATGTTTATAGCTCTATTTTTCAAGATTTCTAGTCGGTTAAAGGCAGTAATTTGTATCGCAATAAATAAAAATGTTTGCAACAATACAAAATGATGCACAACTGGAGAACAATAAAAATAATGAGTTTAGAGTACAAAAATAAAAATCGGATAAAAATAATAATATATGAGAGCTGAGAAAATTATCAGTGGCCTGTCTTGTCTGAATCGTAAAATCTCGAGTTTGAATTGTTTTAAGTAGGTACATATTTGGTTGATACAATAATGATCTAAATTATTTATGAATTGTCTATATTGAGATATAGTTATCCTATACCAGTGGTGGTGCAAACAAATTGTATTCATATTGAAATGTAGTTACACCCACAAGTCGTGCAGGGATAACTTACAACTGCCTGGTAAAGTGGTACCCAAGCACCAACTTTTTGTCTACAAAATTTGTTCCAAAAATTCTAGGTCGCGAAGATACTGCCTAACACGTATTAGATAAACTTCCTGATCGAAGCGAATATGGAGTAACCGTGTGGCCATAACCAATCGCAGTCTTCCTAAAATTATAAAATAGATCAAAGTACAGGAATAAAACATAAACTATTCAATAGCTTATTCATAGAAAGTTTAGAATAATAAATTAAAACATGTCCTGGCAAGAGGACAAGAGGTCATAACCGTGGCAATGACATTTTGCAAGGCCTAAAATAAGAGGTAAAATTCCTTTAGGTCTTTCTACAATGTCTATACTTTCTTTATAGCGTGGCTACAACTAAACCTAACTTTTATGACTCGTAATCAGTACTAAGTATACCTAAGTATATTTTATACAATGGGTTTCACGACGAATTTCACATTTCTTTCACAATAATTTGAAAAATAATCGAGAAGGTCAAATTCTGACCATAAATTTGTATTTTAATTTCCCTCGGCATAATAAGGATGATTTTTGATGAATGAATAACTACCACAACCTAATAAATAAATAAAATAAGAGCATTTTTAGATCAAATAGCTATTAATTTTGATTTATGTGAATAATTTATGTAAATTACATAAATTCCTTATTACACAGCGTTGACATGAAATTATTCGTAAATGTGTTGGCATTTGTGTTTAATATTATATAGTCCGAAGATCAAAGGAGTTTCGTTGACAAACGTTTGTGAACATTTTACTCTGCATTATGGACCTTTTAAAATTAATTTCCGACATAAATGCACAGCACGTTTTAACTTCAACGGAGAAGTTTATTCTGAAACAGAAAGCGTTAAGTAATAGCCGAAAAGTAAAATAATATCATTCATAAAATTGAAATAATTATTCGCAATTAAAAAAAAAAAAAATACTTAATACTTTTTCAACACAATTTAATAAATAAAATATAATGTTTATACACACGAATAATGGAATAATAATAAAATCGTATCTGTTTTTAAATCATTAATTACCTAAAAACGATAGTAAGTAATTATAATATTATATTATCAGTTGTAAAAATCAAAGCTTTACAGTTTTTCACCTGTAATAAAAAATGCTAGATTTGAAGCGAGTTGGGGGGGATCGGAGTACATATTTAAAAAAAAAAATATTTTACTGTGCCCCATCTACTTTTATTTTTTTCTATTTTTTTATTATTTTAGAATAAGTGATCATCAAAAGAGGCCATAAAAAAAAATAGTATTATTATAGTAAAACCATGAACTCTAATACTTCTACTTACCTTTAATAAATGCATAATTAAATATTATTCACATTTATTGAAACTTGAACATTCAGTATAAAATGTAACACTCAAGAATAAGAAGAAAATAAAGATGTATTCTTTAAATGACAGCAAAAATTTAAAAACAACTGAAATTAAAATTTAATTAAAACTACAAAATTTTAATAAAAGTAAACTGAAACTTCACATAATACCAGAAGTACTTTTAAAACACAAAAAAAACTCTAGTTTGAATTCAGGTAGTCGGTATATACCTGAATTGTAAACACCGAATGTTATCAATACCAATACGGCAATACCTGAATTCATTATTTTTAACTGATGTATTGTACACTGTCTTAAATTGTATACTATTAATTTAACGAACAATTGATTTGAATGTTGTACGACATCTAGTGGTGTGAGGACTTAGATCCACTGTTTAACGAAAATGCCACTAGAGCTCAAAATATGTATATTTGTAAAGCGTACTGTTAATCTTTACAAACATGTGTATAAAAGAACATATGGTTTATCAATAGACGGTATACTGAGTATAAAATACATGGATTTATCATATTATGCTTATGATATTTAGGTACTGTAAAAGAAAGAGATGAAGCTTTCTTCTTTCAAGATCCTAATCATATAATAATCTAATTTGTTTTGCTTCTTAAAACGGGCACCAATATTACCCTTTAATTTTTTTTTAAATTTATTTAACTCTAGTTAATTATTTTGCTTAAATTATTCAAGCATTGAAAATCATTTTAATAATGAATTAGAATAACTATCAAAATACAAATAAAAGTTTCTTCAGAAGAAAAATCAGATGACATTTTTAGTATCTACCTTAGTACTCTTAAGATTGTAATCTGAAATCCTAAGATTAATGAATCCAAAAAAATATTCACAGTTATTAGTAGTTTATTAACGATCAACGGTTTCTTAAGAGAGCTGGTCAACATATATTAGCGATACACACTATACAAAAAGGCCGTTCCTTGTCATGAATACCCAAATCCACATGCATATTCGTATGAGTGAAGTAACCACATTCTCTCGGTGAACGGAGTATGGTACAGATATCCCATATTATGTACACAGTCAAATACGAGAATGTCTAAAAACAACGAAAATTCGATAAGACGACGCGGTGTATTAATTCTATGAAAGATGATTAAATTAATAAAATGTAAAAAAACCTTCACATTAATTCCAAAATAATAAACTATGCTTATTGCAGGGGTATCAAGTATTTTAATTCAGCACATTCTTTATTGTAAATAATTTTTGATTATGCAAATTAAATAAATTAAATAAAATACTATAAACTATAAAGTGTCAATTATAGCAAAGAACAGACCTATTTAACAAGTGTATTGCTTGTTTAGAGTAACTTCATGACTGATGACTATAATTGCATATCAACGTAGAACTATAATAACTGGAGACTTAATTTTTCATGGCACCTTCATACTACCACATAGAGGATTACTAAGAAAGAGTTTTCCAAAATTTGTATTTTAAATATTTGTGAGCATAAGGGTTTTGAAACGGAAATGGAAATTTTTTTAATATTTATAAACGATTACAAATAATAGAAAAGATATGACATAATTACTAGAAATTGGTATAATATTATATATAAATGGTTTCTATTGGTTACTTAGGCAGTGTAGGTAAAAGTTTAAATCACTATAATGTAACCTAACCTAATCTAATAATGTAATCAGCTAAACGATTACCTCAAACAATTTATCTATCTCATACGCAAACCCGAAGAGGATTCAGTCAATGACCTTCAATAACCGTAAAAATGCACAAACTTTTGTTTTCTGGCGTCTGAAAGCCTAAGGTCTGCTACTAGATCGGACATAATATTTCACCGTTGACCTCACTCTTGGGGACTTCATTCTAAACACTTTGATAAAACAACAATTTTTAGTAAGTGTATATGATGTAACTGACGCTTGCCTTAACACATTCTTAGTATATCATACAATATATCAAAATTGTCAGATCATTATTATATTATAAATGTATAGTACTTACATTTATATTATTATAAATATGACCAAACCTAATATTAAATAGATACGTTGTAGCTTAATATGCAAACCACATTTTATTGAGGCACGAGTGAGGTAAATATTTTAATATATTATTTTTTAAATAAAATAAAAGACTCATTAATACAATTTTTTTTTTTCGAAAACTGATAACTATAATATGATCAACCGTAAAAAATAAAAATACGTAAGAACGTTGATATAAAAATGTTAATAGGATTATAATATTATACTAAAATTATGCGGCGAAAACTGAGTGCACCAATATTGCCTATACAAAGCGCCGTATTATAAAAATATTCCTTCTAATAAATTAATATATACAGGCGTCAGGCATAATATCAAACATTCAAATAATTAGTACAGAAAAAAATTATTGAGTCATGAAAATGAAAATGAAGAAAATGTATAGCAAAGTTCAATATTTTGAATTTCTTATCATTCATATAAATTATATTAGAACGTACGAATAACATTGGTGAATCGATCGCACGTTGATAAAGCACTCAATGAGCTATACAGTAACTAATTTATTGGATTTCGTATAACTGAAATAAAATTTAAATATTTAAAATCATGAGAATCGGAAGACAAACATTATTACCAAGGAGTACACCACGAAAATCACTAAATGAATCAAATTAGCCGTGCCCTCGAAAATCTTCTTAAACTTAGGGCCACTGTCAGTCTAATTAATTAAAATATAATACAATTACGTTATTATTAATGTAACTACAACAACACATAATATTCCATACAAAATATTTTATTAGAGCATTCCATATTATGTTTTGATTATTTTTGTCTTGTTAATGGTTTATTGCAGTTTTGTATAAAATACTAATCTCTGTATAACTGATGAACTTCAAAATGTTTTGGTGAGAAGGTTTTAATAGCCTCCCCCGTGCCCACCTATATTTACATTAAATAATTTACTGTATTTCCATTATTCTTTAATACTGAATTATTGGTTTTATACTTTTATATAATTTCAGATACATCAGCTCTGTATTGAAAGGAGACTACGATCGTATTTAATTGGCTTTAATAAAAAAGTCAAATAATACTTATTATAATGCATAATTGTTAAGTTAGCCCATCTACTTTCTTTCAAATCAATCTAACATATATTTAATTTTAGAAAATAATTGGAGAGTATTTGCAGGTCTATCAGAAAAATTGTAAGTTCACCCTTTTATTACCTTATTAGTTTGGAGTAGTATTTGCAAGTATTTACCTAGGTCTTGAAAATAGTTACTTCCAAATTTTAAAACTCAACTTGCAAATTCTTGGTAAGAATTTCAAAAATTATGAGTTAGATTGATTTGAGAGTGTAAGAGCCAAATTTCACGACCATTAATGGATATTTTAATATTCATTGTTGTTACGTACGCTATATCACTTATATCTATTATAATTTATAACGGCACACTGTGCTCTTCATAAAATGTTTACAGCACATGTCCTACCCTTAGACATTTTTAATATCGATGTTTTAAATTCTTTATTTAATTTTTTTTACACCAAATGTAATAAACAAAATAATAAAAACTATTGTATTTAATATTAATCATTATAAATAAAATAATTAATAATATTTTATAATAATACTAATATTCATTTTTAATGAGAAATGCGTGCTTCACATTACAAATATCTTTAATTCTTGGATGAATAGTAGTTAACAGACATACCCGTATTTCATCCTCTAATAAAATTATTTTTTCTCGTTACTTATTTTTTATGTCCGTTATTGTTTTTTAGATATTTCTGGATATCCTTAAGAAACATATAACCAAATCTTATTAAATGTATACTCTTTGAATCTCAACTGCAATGTTCGATCATTATTAGATATATGAAAGGATCTTAAACCCATTCGTAATGTTTAGAATCAATACTATGAAAATATTTATTCATCTTTCCTATCAACAGTTTAATCGTTTTCTTCCTACAAATATTAGATTTGTAATAGTATATCACAATATAATGCAATCGGTGACTTACGAAGAAAACAATTAAAAATACCTAAAGATTTCTCTGGTGTGCCTTGGCACCCAGTCTGGAACTAACTGCAAAATAGTGGCTAGTATCAGGTTTTCATTTTTCGGGTCAGCAATGCTAATTTATTTTAAAATATATCAAAAATTTAAACAATATTCTTATATTATGTATGTTGAGCTTTATAAACAATTTTTAACAGCTTTACAATAATTTATCTTAAAGGCTCTGTCTGTATTCTAACAATATAAACAATAAACAATTATTCAAAGATTCAATTATCTATAATAATTCTTATTCATCAATTAGCATAGTTTATTTAAATAATATAAATACATAGGGTTTCAAAGAGTAGGTAGATAAATTTAAGTTTTTTCACAGTTCTTTTATGAGGTTAACACAATTTACTTGAAAACTATTCGAAATACTATCTCTTCACGATATACTAACAATCTTGTTTAAATCCCAATCTATGGAGAGGATTATAATATCATGAACACAGACCCGCGCAGAATTCCTGAAACTCGAAAAAACTTTTTGAGGACTAGAAGGATAAAAACACATTATTATACAACCAATTGTTCTAAACAATAACTTCTTTGCTCGTGGCTTAAAAACTTCAATAACATATAATGAAGCTTTTATATAATAGAATGCAAGTAGCATCGTCTCTTGCACGTTACACCCTTCAAACAGGTCACTGATTAAAATTTTGGTTTCTAAGTTTTATTAAAGACACAATAATTTATATAATTGATCAAGGAAAAATAACTTAATTATTTAGGTTTAAATGACAAATTGTAAAAGCTTAAAAATTTAATTTATTTAATTTGACATTTTTTAATCCTTATATATGTCTTTTTTCACTACTGATTCAAAAATGTTTCAACTGCGATAGATGAATTATTGTACATATATATTATGAACATCGATACTTGATAGTGTAAGGCATCAACTTGATACCTTACAGCTTTGTAATGGTATTCACAAAGCTACACTATTTAGTATCATCATGATACTATTAATTATGTTACTCTTAAATCCTAATAAAATAATTGTATAATGTACTTTAATATAATCAAAAAATATGTATGACACTTGAGATAATCGTATAAATACATACTGTAAATAATATGACAAAATATGCGTTAGTAATAACACATTTTGTACCTATTACCTTTTCAAATAAACAACAATTTGAAATAACACAACGAATACGAAAGGTCAATGATATTAGTAGGACCCAATTTTGTTACCACAGACAGTCTGCCTGCAACAAGTCAGTCTGTTCGGCCACGCCTGTCTCATACAACGCATTGCGTTCAAAGCTAGTACACTAACTAAGCTAGAACCTAAGCCATAACTTCATTATGTAGACCATTACTACTTATTGCGAGATATGCAATCAAAACTGTTTCATTCAATTTAAAAAGTGTCTTATTGTCATTTAACTACCTAAGAAATAATTCATCGTTCTGAGTTCATTCGCTCTGCGGACTTTCATCTCCTAACCTCTCCTCAAAAACAAATTCAATACTAACTACAGGTAAGACATTATATTAATATATTCATTCATGACCAATGGTAAATATAATAAAATTAATATATTAAATCATCAAATAGATAGGTATACAACCCTAGGTAATTCCAATCCCCATCATTTCTGTTTTATTTAAATCAATTAACTATAACATCCAAGTTAGTATATTATTATAAAGTAAGGTTTCATCAAATTTAAATACTCAAATCAAATATAATTGGTTTAGTTTAAGACAAGCCTCTGACAAAGTGGTAATAACAAATAGTTTAGTAAAATTATCGTTTTTTTTTCAATACCACATATTTTTAATCAGATAAGTGCGTTAGGTACATCAATCTCTAATATGAATATCATGTTATACTGATTACTTATTTTACTATTTGTACAATAATATAATATATATTATGTTTTTAGCTCTTATTATTAAATAAATACAATCATCCAAATGTCAGTTACATTATAGCATTTATGTACCCATAAAATAGATTTTTTCTGAGGTAAATAAAAATAAAAAAACATTTTTAACACATTTTGCACTGTTTTTTTTTCTGTTTTTGCAAGAACATAATATTGCATTTTTTAGATTTTATACTGATTAAAAAAAAAAATTAAACAATTGAAATTATTTATTTTAAGACTGGACTCACATAAATTACATTTAATAAAACATCAGCTGATTCTACTACTCTTCTATATAATATGTTTAAATTGTATAGCTAAAATTTGCCTTTAGGTTAAGTACAAAATTAATTTTGTTTTCATATTCAATGTAAACAATTACTATAGAAAAAATCAGTTCATATTAATGTATACTGCATAATGACCAATACCTATTTTCTCTTCCGAACAAAATATTATCTATAGGTACTCTATAGACTATAGTCATGTAGCCATGTAAAATGTTTAATTATATTATTGGTATAATAATATTTTTTTTACTTTGTTAACAAAAGTCATTTAATTATATTTGTACAAATATGGTTAAAAAGAAAGAAAAACCGCTAACATACTTTAGATATAAAATTATTTAATATGTATTCGCTGTTCTTATTGTACACTTCAAGCGTTTGTTTGAACAAAGTATTATAACAAGTCCCATCTCGTATTGTTAAAAGTGATAAACAACTAATGGTTTTTTAAAATTGATTTTTTCACTTAATATCTATCATGATTAGTTGTGGTTAAATACATTTTTAGGCTATTTTGTTAAGTCATGGTTCAATTTTGTTCCAGTTGCACAGTACGCCTACTGTCCACATGGGTATACCAACAGCTTTGGATCCACACACTCTCGGTGTACCTATTCGATAAAAAAATATCAGTAATAATAATTGTTTTATCTGAGGACGAATTTCTACCAATAAAACTTAAAAGTGATCAATTAACGGACGAATAAAAATATACTATCGGTACACGTTTTATTTAAACGTCTATACATAAAGATAAGTGCAATCTTAGGCTGTGATAACATGTTGTGATAACCATTAAAAGCATTGACGTCGTTAAGACAGTGTGATTATTCACATACACAAATACAAGGTCCCAATGTGTGCAATAAGCCTATAACTAGTTTCAGTCATTCTGATTCATTCATCGTCGGCACGCGCGTCGACTCCGAACACCGTTCGTAGGTGCCTCTGCCGGTCGACTAACTGTTACTCGTATTGTAATTTGTTGGTGAATATAAAATAATGTTATTATATTCGTAAAAGAAAAATGTTTCCCGCGTTCAAATGATAATAATTATATGCATTTAAAAATTGTCCCCGTAATTGAATATGCAGAGTAAAAGAACTTGAGTTTAAATGTTAAACGTCGTTTTCTGTGTAAAACCAATGACGTGAATTGAAATGTAAGTACTATCACTTGCTATTATATTATGGATATTTTACTCATAATGAAATACAAACAATTATTTATTTTGAATGAAACGCGTGTGTTGTGGGCAATTTTGTTTTAGTACGAATAGTATCTCGATTTATTTAAAATCATACACTTGAAATGATTTATCGCATAAAAACTAAAAAAGTAGGTAGGGTACCTACATGCCAATAAAATATTCGAATTATAGAATTTATGATATTCTAAGCCTAAATGAAGCATAACGAATTTTGCAAGAGACTATAAAAATATGCACGTAGTTCATTCAAACAGATATTTTAAAACAACTGTTCAAATGTAAAATTGTATTTTGTGCAATATTATACTAAACTTATACAGTCAACATTTCTCAAACGCAGTACTTACATATTATTCTCCACTGGTTTTACTACTTGCAGAGTTGTGGACCGTTTGAATGTCATTACTTTCGACATTCGCCCTCTAAAATTTCAATTTAAATACAAGTAAAGACAAACCACACAAAACAGCTGCAGACGTGTGTCAAAGTATGTAATACAAATTAACGTGCCTCTCTATTGTCATTTTCATAATTTCGGTTTGTTATTCGTTTGAAACGAAGTTATTGTTTGACCGTACTAAAAAGTGGCACCCGCCGTTCTTAGGCGTCGACTATGTACCAATTCCTTATAAATATAATATTATCAAACATTCTGTCCGAATGTGGAATCTGGAGACTAATGGGTGCTAAACTCTAGTGATAATATTGATCGAATTATGTCAACTATATTGATCGACTTATATTAATTAAATTGAAAATACTGAAGATGATGATAAAGTCTATAGCCTATAATATTGTTGATTATTGGGTATATGTAGATAATTTGATTTACGAGGACAGTTTTAAATTAACATAATAATAAAATAAATAGGATAAATCGGTATATCAACAACACATAAAATACATTCTCGATTCTGACAAAATTACAAAATTCAGTCTATGTACCTACTTGTTCGTTTTATTAGTAATTATCTTGTCATTTTTTATTTCCTTGGTAAATTACTTCTATCTTTTAGATAATTTATTAACTGTTAAGTATGCGTATATACCTACTGTATTTTGTTGTAATAAAAGTGGCATATAAACAATATGGATTAAACACAACGAAGGTGTGTCTGTTTATGCTATAATATCTTGTACATTGTGATGTAGGATAAAATAAATATTAATTTTGTGTACCAACTGCTATAAGTACTGAATAAACATTTTCAAAAAATTAACAATTTTTTTAATTTAATTTATAACTATTATTACATTTACATTACCTTTTTCGGCTCTGTAACAAAACTTTAATGTTCCTACAACAGTGGTTTTTTAATTTTCATTTCAATGATTTACTTGAAAGATAAAATAAATTCTATGGTAAAGGTCTATGGTAAATCAGCATCAAACACAGGTTAGTTTTATTTGAATTAAAAATTAAAAACCACCAGCTTAATAATTTATTTTAGTTTTTCGGACATCTTACGTCATTAGTACTTATTATTTTTAATGATTTATTGTATTCTATTTCATGTTTTTGCGACGGCTCACTTTAATTTCTTAATCTCATATACCTATACTGTCTCACTAACAACCAGGTATTTATACGAATACTGCCTATAATACATTTTTGAATATCTCACCAAATAAATAATTAATAAGCAAAACATTTATATCTCGCATATCTTTACTTGTTGAGGTCTGGCAACTTCCCTACTTGAAAATTGACAAGTAAATGGTTACATAATATCTAATGTTCTTTCAATAAAAAATACTCCAACATTTTAAGTTTCTACACAACAAAAATACATCACTTACATAAATGTTTACACGGATGTCAGACAATATTCCTGTTATATTTTCAATTAAATTAAAATTTAATGATGTTTCATACGTACATCAAATAAACACGATATTATATAACTATTAACAAAACAATTTTAATTTTTACAAGTATTTAAGTTGCATTGAAGTGTACGCTAATTATTTAAGATACATGAGACGGTTATTATAGGTACAGCTTTATCGTTCGAGTCTTTGAACTGTTCAATGGAACTTTGAATTCAAAATGTGTCTAAAAATATTTTATATTTTATAACATTTTAAACATAAATTAGCTCGCAGGTCGCAATGTAGTTTGTCATTAACAGTTAACTTTGGAAAGTTGAACAAAATTTAACAATAATAAATATCTAAATATGTATGTAGTAGCAATACAATGACACTAAACATTGGAGGCAATGTACCGTTTTTACTGGTACAGGAAACCGTAATTATAATTACAGACCGGTATTCAGCGATTAATTGCCGGACCCAACGATCGAGGCCATTTAGGCGGCACGTACCAAATAATTATATTGTGTTTTAGTTATTATTATTCGCCAACGTATGGACTGTATACCTATACAGTATAATTAATAGGCTTCATAATGCAATTTGATGCACCGGGCTTTCAATTCATTAGATTAATAATTGTATTGAATTGTTTTTAAATCATTCTATTTTGTGGCCGCACAAAAAATGTATACACGGATGTGTACTTAGATTTTACGAGTTTAAATCTCAAACACGATAGGTCATTAATTTGAAATAATAATGTAATTAAACACAAAATTCTGTGGTCAGCAGATGCACAAGGTTATATTATTATACTAGATGATCCATTTGTTGCATACACACTCATTATTTCAAAAACTATTAATGCCGATGAAAATATATTCTTACCTAATATGAAGTGGTTAAAAAACATATTTCTAAAAAAATAGACTTTTACTATTTTTATCTTTACAATTATTTTTTTATTTTACTTTTTGACTTCATAGGTACATTTTAAATTAATTACTCCAAAGAAGAATATATTTTGGAGTACTTTGATTCATAAATATCTAATTTAACAAGAGCAGCTTATGATTTATAAGTATTTGAAGTTAATAAGTGAAAGAATAATACAAGGGTACCCTGAAAAATGTTGGTCCACTGCTACGGTCATCTAAACTTTAAATATCTACCCTTAATTAATACACTACCCACTTGTATACAGTTTGATTGGTATAGATCAAAATACTGCTGCTTTGGAACATGCTTTACAGCAATATAATACTATAATAAACGTTCATTAATCGATATAATAATAAATAAATACGTCAAAAAGTTTAGATTTCAATATCAACACATAATTATATATTATAACATTATAATGGGTTGTACAGGCTAAAAACGTCAAACGGTAACATTGTTCCTAAAATCTCATTCTCTGAATAATGAGTTTGCAAAATTAAATGAATAATAATAAAACGTAGCAAGCCTGCGTGGGTATAATAATTTCAATCTGTTTCGAGGTCGGTACTCGTTTAATACGGGTAAACATCGAATAATCGTATTTTATCCAGTCGGGTACGGTGTAGTAGACGAGAGACCGTATTTAATAACACGATTATGTAGGTGTTTATTTTAATTTATAAAATATAATCTATACAATTCCGCTTAATGGCACGAGAGATTATCTACAGCCACCTGCGTCGTAATCTACTGGCAGTTTGGCAGTGTTGGGCCAATAAACTCAATCCATAATTTTATTTAAAATTCATTGAGTAAGTGCAATTAATATTTACATTTTTTGAATTTGTTCAGTACCTATAATGCTTATATGGATCAGCTTAATAATATACATAGTATTAACACATTTTAAGTTATACATATAATATTATGTAATATTTACAAGCTTCGAGACTGGACATAAAAGAGTTTAAAAGTTACAGTTTAGTTAAAAGTTAAGTTAATTTGAACTTTTTAAAATTTAACTTTCATTACTGAATTTTTAATTTAACTGATTTTTATTGATATAAACTTAATAAATAACAAGTTACATTTAAACAAATCCAATTTCGTTAATTTATAAATAATTAAACAATAAATATAATAAAATCATTATTGATGATAGATAGGAATTGCATAAAAATTTACATATTATTATTTTAAACTATAAAACTTGCTATTTATAAACTTTAAAAAAATATAAAAATAATTAAACTTAATCAATAAGTTAATTGTAAATTTCCATAAAACTTTTAACTTAACTGAGTTAAAAAAAAATTAGGATGACTATTAACTTTAAGCTTCTTAAAATGTCTTCTATAAACTTGAATTAACTCAATTAGAAATTGTCTCTAATAAACTGAAATCTCCGGTTAACCATATAGAGTTTACTTTCCCAATACTACTGGAGAGTTTTGGCTGGACATCCGTATAGGTGTTGTTTGGAGGAGAGGGCAGAGTTAATCTCCACATACCTCGAGAGTCAAATCGTTACTTGTATTGAGTACCTAGGAACTGCCGAAAACGATGCTTGTTGGTTTCTTGCTTAAAAAATAATGTTTACTGAATTTTTTTACCAAACTTTTATAAACGGTTTGCGCTTTGTATAATACAATTGAAACATTGATCTCTCCTTTAACCAAGGAAATTTTTTGTGTCTCAGGTGAAATCCAAGACTGACTAACTGAGCCACCTCACATCACATTATACCATATGATAACTACCTACTGCAAAGGATTCATGTCAGCACGGTTTTTGTGACCCAAAATAGTGGAGTTTAACCGAATGAGATGGCACCCGAACGGAATATGGACTTGCAGGACAGCACATCTCCGCCGTCGTCGTCGAGACTTCCACCTCCCACTGCAACGCCATCGTCAATGCAGGTGACCAATAGGGCCAAGCGGCCAAACGTGTTGCACCTGTCCAATACCGGATATAACGGCAACGTCGATGACCGTCACAACGCCGACCAAAATGACGCCCTTCTGCTGTCTTCGATATCCGACGACGCACTGCTGTCTCCCGACCTTGACGCAGCCGTCGCCGCCAATGTCGACTATTCTGCAATCCTGGCCAACGGACAACCGGTCACGATTTCAGTAACTAAACACAAGTACTAGATCACAATTTAATAACAATAAATTCTTTTTTTACTATTATTATATAATTATAAAGGTTCCCTGACATTATGACATCTAAACTTAATAATAAATTCTAACTATAATAATTATTCCTATACGTTTCGTGAATATAATTCGTATTTTGTTATTGAAACATCTTGCCTTGAATTTCGTTCATATGTAAATTGGCTCAAACACTATTTTGCATCACATTTCATATTATTTTATTCTATGTGAAATAGGTATAATACTAGAAATAATAAATAATAATAAATAATAACAAATATAAATATTATAATAAAAATAATTAAAGAAGTTAAAATGTTAACACCGGGGGTTTTTATTTCTTTATAATGAATATAAACTTTTAAATATCCAGTACCTAACTTTACTGATATTTCAGATTAACACTAAATATCACGAGGGTGTGACTAAAAAATCATCGTGATAATTTGCACTTGCTAAACACGACGAATATTAAAATGTAGAAGTGCTAGGATTGTTTAAAATAGATAGGTACTATAAAATCAGCTGTGTCGTCATATACGTAGATGCGTCACTGTAGGCACTTATACTAGTGTACATCAATTATTATTATTATTATTATTAATATTATTACTATTATTATTTTGTTTATCCGAATTAGGTATACCGATTATTTATAATACTATTATATGACGCTTATAACTATAATTATTCATATTATAGTTATAAGTGTTATCTCTAATAAATATGTAGTGAATAGTTGTACTAAATCTATTTAAAATGTTTTTGAGTACAATCGTTTCAATTATTCTCTGTAGTAATATACTTAGATGTTTAATAATGACGAAACAAGTGATTTTAATTGACGATGCATCAAAAATAATTTCCGAGATAGTTAACCTATATGGTTTTAAAAAAAAATATTATTCGACCCATAAGTATTTTATATGCAGTCTTTTTTAAAAAATGTAAAATTTTTTAAATAGTTTTTTTTAATCTGTTATGATAATAGAACAATAATTCTAATTTAGAATTTAGAGTAACATAAGTCATATAAAACGGAATGTACAGGCCTCCCATTGGAGGTACCACGACATACATTTTGAATTAGGTTAGCAGGTCAAGACACCTCTGAAATATGTGAGTTAGACTTTTTTGTTTGGTAAGCCTATCGAGCACCTATCTTAAGCAGACATACCTAGAGCTAAGAAAAGTCCGTCTTGTAGTATTCTGGCACATCCCAGGATGCTTATTAGTGTGAAACTACTTTTTTTTTTTTGCACAATGAACGATGGTGGTTAGGGGAGCAGCAATGCCAACACCAGTTCCATCCCCGGTTCTTGATAACACGTTAAAAAAAAAGGCATTTTGTTGGTATCGAGAAGCTCACAGGAGATTACAGAGGTATGGAGGTTGATTATAGAAATGATAACATGATATGCAGTTACGAAATATGAATAAAAACAAATAATAAATCATTGAAATCTGAAATTACTGAAATTAATTCTCAAAATTATATACGTAATAAATGTTAATTGAAATACTTTATAAATTATAATAATTATATTCCAACAAATTTATGGTTATCCTTTAAAAGGAAAATTCTGAGTAACATGTTTTTTTTTATTCATTAGCTATCACACAAACTCATTGTTTTTATAGATTGTAAATGTACGAATTAAATTAGTGAAATAACAGTTTTAAAAACATATATACCATATAAATTCTTAATAAATTAGGTATAAACTTTTTTTTTTTAAAACTTATACTTTTGTATAATCGTTTTTTCTCGCATATTTACTTGTTTTTTAAATCACTGTCTAAATTTGTTTAAATGTAACTGTCAATGTACGTCATTATTGGCACACAAATTGTATGATAGTAACAACATTCAACTGGTATTAATCATGGCGAAAACCACAAGAAAAAACACTAAAATCATCCTTTGGTACAGTTCGAACGTTATTATTTAATCAAATTATAATTATAATTCCAATAATTAAAATTATTACATTATGATGTGGCGATGGGTTTAGTATGCTAAAATATTATTACACAAGTAATTAATTTGGGTAAATATTAAAAAAGTAAACAATTGATAATATTAGAATGACGAGTGAATGCATATTCTAATGCAGATTCCAAGCAAATAAATCTCAGTTACACCCATCAGTTGCTTATCATTTTAACCGGTTAAACAAACGAGATCGATTGTAACGGTATATAAATATTTTATCAGAATGACCGATATTACAATTATTATTATTATGTTACTAGTGTAACGCCTATAATTCAATGCGCCAAATCCCATGATTATTAAATATTTTGTGCCTTTTAAGTCCACTTAAAGTGAAGTGTAAAGTTGTAATGCGATGTGATTTGTAATAAATTCAAAAAGTACATAAAAAAAGTATAAATTATTGTTATTACAAATTGATTTGATTTTTTCTAGATCGTTTCAAACCAATACATTTTAAGTTATAATACACAATGTTAGATTTTGCACATTGAACCGTTCGTTTTTAAATTTAAAATCAAAAAATAATATAGGTAGTCTTTTTTATATCTTATTCAAAATTATCTTAAATTTTACTTCGACTAAGTGCCTATGGGCTGTACATATTATTTGTATATTTGCATGCGGCGTAGGTAGATATGATGAGTTTCTGCTTTATACAAAAACATTTTCAAGCGCTTTTTCTTTTTCCCCCAACCAATATATAAAAATCATTTCATTTTTATCATATACCTCCAATGGGTAACTCTGTTATGTATAGTAATATTTTAAAAATGCTATCCTAATTCGGTAAATTTCAGTCGTTCAAATATATTTTAATACTGTTCTTTTTTTTTTTAATTTCAAACCCGACACACTTATTTTGCTAATTAAATTTAAAACAAATATAATATGCTCATAGGTCTTATTCAGCTTAATGTAATTATAAAACAATTAAACTGATATTTAGAAATATTAGTAATTATTATGCATAATATTATAATGCGAGCAACATTAGTTATTAATTTGTTGACCAATGAAATCATAGCAATATATCTTATATTATTTAGTTACGACCGCAGACATTAATCTATCACATTATATTCAAAACACTGTTAGTTTGCTGATAGACACATATGGCGAATAGTGTGTCGTGTTAATAATAATAATATTCTGGACGAAATAAATACCTGGTGCGAGTTATGTGTGATATTATTTTCGGGCAAGACAACTGCTTCAACTGTGACAATCCCGATGATAGGTGTGATCGATATTCTACGATAATGTAGAATATAATACAGTGAAACTTTCATATCACTAAGTCTCGTGGCAACGGAAAAAAGTAGTATTGTAGAGAAATTCGTTAAGTATAATAATTATGTTAGTTTGATTCTAATTTGGTTTTGTTCTCAAAAATATTATGTTGAATAGAACATTTCGTTAAATGAAAGTTTCACTGTATTATAATTCACATTGATATTGAACTTATATTAATGTGGCATACAAATCTGTATAAGCCAATACAACCACGGATACCCTATTGTTTACCACAACACCGTTGCATTTCTTTTCACTCGAATTGTTTAAATGTCGGTTTTTTTTACGCTGATCAGAAGCTTCTGTGCGATTGAGAATCCTATTATAGTTTCTCTCTCCGTTGTGTTGGCCCAAAATCGTACCTACCTTTAGTCGATATATGTATGCCTAAGACATATGGAGATTAATACCAATGATGCTATGTTATAACCATGAAGACATTTTTGACTTGCCGGCTGTAAATTGAAACCATTATTACAATTTATAATCGTCCGAAATTCCGGAATTGTTTCAGTTCAAGAAAGTCGCATCTATCGTCGCCGTCGGTGTACCGGAAGGCCAAACGGAGGGCGCTGTACAAGAATGGCGAGTGCAATATCGTCCTGGAAAACGTTTCGAAACTTCGACGGCGGTACATGCAGGACCTGTTCACCACGCTGGTGGACGCAAGATGGCGGTGGACCCTGTGCGTGTTCGTCCTGAGTTTCTTGCTCAGTTGGCTCGCTTTCGGCATCATCTGGTACCTAATCGCCTTCACTCACGGTGACCTGACGCCCGAGAACATCGACAACCCGGCGTGGTCGCCATGCGTGATCAACATGAAAACGTTTATGGCCAGTTTCTTGTTCAGCGTGGAGACTCAGCACACCACGGGGTTCGGTTACCGGATGGTCACAGAAGAATGTCACGAGGCCATAGTGTTTTTCTGTTTCCAGAGCATCGCCGGTTTGATGATCCAAGTACGTTATTCGCTTATAAACGATTCGTTCAGCGTATCAGCAACCGTTACGGTTTTGATTTTCTACACAGATAATATTCCTATGTGTCATATACGATAATATTATTGGTATTGATGTTTAGTGGTTTTGAGTTTTCGAAAAAAAATAAATTCTATTTCGGTTAAACTTTATATCCAGCCCGAAATACAAAATTTATTTGAATAAAAACAACCAAACTCAGGATGATGACCTAGATCCGTAGACTCAGAACCAAAAGGTGCTATCTCAAAATAACAATATTTTAAACACCAAACTGTTATACATATTATATTTTCACGTAATGAATGACGTTTAATGATTGTCAAACCTAAATATTAACTAGTTGTTCCACGTTAGTCTTTGCAATTTAGATTTTTCAAAACAAATCGATAACGTAAACAATTTCAATTTAGAATTAGTTAAATTTCTACAAATAGGACCTTTCGGTTCTGAACATATGTTTTCTTAGTTGGAAATATTGCATTCTGAATTAAATGTCTATTTATCGGGAAATAAAATTCCTAAATGTACAATAATTAATATTATTGTACTAACATATTATTATTGCATATGTAGTTGACATAATTAATATGAGATAGCAATTTTTGGTTATCATTAATTTTATTTATTTTAATATGTAGATTGAACCTATTGGTTTTAATTCTTTATAAAAGATTCTGTTTAGATCATTATAAAATAATAAATTTGTAAATTGTGTTGAAGTTGAATGACTCTAAACGTTTAAAGATAATACAGAATAATCTTAACTCAGCTCAGTTAAAATAAAGTTATTACCTAACCTAACCTAACCTAACATTTCATTACACGCTTTGGCGCTGACGAAAAAACCGATCGGTATTTCAAAGGCATATATTTTTATTCGCAGGCTTTCATGGTGGGCATAGTGTTCACGAAAATGGCACGTCCGAAACAACGCAGCCAAACGATCATGTTCAGCAAGAACGCGGTGATATGCCGAAGGGACGGACAGCTGTGTCTTATGTTCAGAGTTGGCGACATGAGGGAAAAGTCGCATCTCATCGGCACCACCATCCAGACCAGACTTATACGATCTCGAGTGACGCCGGAAGGAGAGACGTTATCGCCACACGTTACGTATTTGAAAGTGAGAAAATGAAATTAATAAACCGGTTAATATTGTTACCATAAGAAAATCAAATGTTCAGCTGTTTATTTGTTTCGAACACTCATCTTTGAGCGTCAATAATATAACTAAACAGCGCTATTTAGTTTTAGTACAGCAGTGGATAAACTCATAAAATATTACTAAAAATTAATAACCTTATACCTTCAACAGTCCACATTGCTTGGTACCTAAAATCGTGTAAGTAGTTAACTTTTGGTACTTTTTGCAGTAGGCTTTTCTCACATTCATAATATGTCAATATGCAAGCTTTACAGACGAGTATAACTGTATAATATATAATTTGTTTCGCATTTTTAAATAACTACCAGACATATAGATATAAGTTACAGCAGTAGATATAGGTTACAGCAGTAGATATAGATACAATGCAGCACAAGACTTAAAATATAAACAACTAAGAATGCAATATGTAGACTTTCTTTTTCTTCATGACATTTTGATGGGAAAAGATCAGTTTTTGTGATTTCTTATTAACGATTAGTGCCAAGTTACATAAAAAAAAAATGATTGATATAATGGTTCACTAAGGTATAAGAATACATTTTTATTTGTATTAAAATAACAAAATTAAATATAAATAATTTTTATTATATTATCTACAATATTCTACATTTAACTATGTTCGTGGTGGTCTTTAAATTTTTATATTTTCTAAGTGTATCGTGTATTATACTTATAATATGACTATGTAGCAACTTCTATGTAATTCTCTTTTTGAAAAATAATTAGCATTCTAGGATATGCCTTATGGTTAATACTTAATAGAGAAATATTTGAAATTTACAAAACGTAAGTTATATCATATTACTTCTAATATTGGATGTTTTTTTAGACTTTCGATATGAAATAAAAATACCATACAAACAATATGACATAAACTAATAATTAAAATTACTTTGATAAAACCGCAGCAATGTTTTCTTTATTCCTTTGCGGTCACGAACAACAGCAGATGATAGAATACATATTTTATGGTGAGGCTGATTACAGTTATTGATAAGACAATACAGACGATACTAAAAGTATACATTTATCAAACACATATTTTTTATAAAAATACAGAAAATAGGAATTCTGAGAAATATTTTAATATCGTTGAAACATTCATGAATATTTTTTAACACAAACATGTTAATTCATTACAATTATTGGTTTATAAAAAGTGAAGGAAAAAGTTGGAGGCTCAGCCCTCCCCAGCACCAGTGGCGTCATCGACGGGCAGTTTTTGTCATATTTTATCATTAAAAGAGCATTTCTATTTCAGATAAACATTGACGACCACGACGAACGCGTATTCCTAATGTGGCCTACCGTAGCCGTACATAAAATCGACCAGGACAGTCCTCTGTACGGACTGAGCGCGGCGGACCTGTTGAACGAGAGATTCGAAGTGATCGTAGTCCTGGAGGGCACCACTGAGTCTACGGGGCAGACTACGCAGGCGCGGACATCGTACACGGCGTCGGAAGTCTTATGGGGTCACAGGTTTCGCCCGTTGGTCAAATATTGCAAGACGAAGTTGATGTACGAAGTCGACTACTCGCAGTTCCACGAAGTGTTCAAAGTCGACACGCCACTGTGCAGTGCTAAAGATCTAGAAACATACTTGATGATCAACGAGGCGAAAGTCATAACATGATTTCATTAATCATTACCACCTATGCATAGATATAATGCAAACATAAATGTTTTGATTTCCTCGACTTTAATTTTTTTGTACGACTGTGAAAATGCTAAAACCTTACTTTATTAGTTAAACAACATTATTTATATGGTTTTTTTTTATATATTATATACATAATATTATAATAATTTGTACATAATCTCTTTTTATTTTATAAATCGTAACTTTTGTGTAATAATATATCCTTATAGCGATGAGAATCAAATTTTTAATTATTCATCCAAACAAAGATAATATTTCAGCTATTAAAAATGATTATACATTGTGCATAGCAATATGTTTATACAAAATATTGCATTATTGGTTTAATGAAAAACTTCGTTGATTAAAATCATTGAAAAGGTGATACCAAATTACTTGAGCCGATCAAGTTTCTGCATTATTCGTTTTATAAAAATGTAGGGAAATGAATTGCCATTAATTGTTGACACAGTATATTATATTCATCCAATTAATGATGATTATTAAATTATACCATTAACTTTTTTGGACAAAAGTGATGGATATTTTCAACTCTGGTGTCTTTTCGTTAACGCCAAAATATATATTCGCCATTCACATTTCAATACATGTCTACATGAATATAGTTGCACTGCAAAATGTATTTGACATTCGTTCTTTTTTAATTATGCTCAAACTCTCATAAATATAATAATTAATAACCAAATGGACGTGTATGGTGGTCTGAAGAATGATTTATTTAAAATAAATGAAAATGTACATCTCACCAATATTTCTTAAAATATTAGAATATATATCAAATTATAATAATCATGTCATAGAAAAAATTGTATACAATATTACATTATTGGAAAATATTATTAATTACATGTTATTGTGAATTAATTGCCGGATTCCAACGAATTTAACGTAGTATCTGTGTATGGCAAACTCATAATGTTTAAAAACACAAACAAACAATTTTTTTAAATAATAATAATAAAAAGACTGGAGATCCTTAAAATTGTTCTAACTCGGACGAATCAATTCGTTTATGTTTATATCCATGTCAATTTTCTAAAATTGTATTTAATATAGTTCAGATTATTAGTACTTATTACAAACTAAACATTCAAAAATTATTTTATTAGACCTAAAAATGCGTAGGTACATGGACTTCAATAAATATACAATGATGATGCATAAATAAAAATTGTACAAAATAAAGTAATAATTGTAAAATAAAAAAATTCCTTAGTACTAAGTTCAAACAGATATAACATTATATTAGTTAAAAATATATGTATTATTATTTTTTTTTTTTTTTTGAGCAACTTAGGTGGAATATTCTGTCAAGTATAATAATATATGAGCTTATAGAAACGTATTTATAAATTATAGTTACGAGTTATTGTTTTAAGATCACACAAATTGTAAGTATTCATAAAAAATCTCAATGAAATGTGCGGTCGTAAAACAATAGTATTTATAATGTTCAGCCAATTTTACAAAGGTATAGAGTATATATAACTATACGTCTTCTGTTTTTTTTTTTGTCGAATGTATATAATAAATTGGCTGGACAAAAAAATGTATAATTTAAACTGACTGGTCCAGCTTATACAACGATTTGCCTAGTAATTGTAGTGGCCGGCGTATTGTGGTTGTTGTTGTTGTTGTTGTTGTTGTCCATGGTAGTAGGGTCCCGATGGATACGAATTTGGTGTCGGGTATCCAGCGTAAGCATATTGTTGTTTTTGTGGGTATACTGTAAAATATGAAAAATAATTATCATCCATTGGTATTTAGTACGTGCACACAGTCAAAGTACCATATGGTTTTTTAATAGGCGTATCATAAAAAACAAATTAATGATTTAATGTTCACGAGTGCTATATTAGCTTAAAATACTATAGAGGTGGGTCAAGTTTCGTGACGCAACGTGTTTGAAAAAGTTCGGGTTAATTTTCGGTCCAAGGTTAATGTGTACACGATCCATCTAATTTCATTATTATTTTCATGCTACACTATTTTCCTATTATTGAATACCCGCTTTACTTTAAATAATTGTGAACTAAGTTCCATTAGTTTTCTATTAGTTCACACAGTGCCCTTGATATTTATAAGATAAGTTTGTACACTATTAAACATTTATTCTTCACTCAAACACATTGTATCACTGAGTATTTATTCTTTAGACTAGTATTATATATGAGGCACCAACACCAAATTGAGCGCTGGTCACTTGATTTATGCAATATTTGAAAAAATAATATTATTACATAATTATAATCAAGATATTTTCCACCCCTAATAATTGTAATGATCAGTAATTTATTCAATGCAACATCAATCTGTGAACATATAAAAATATATTCACAGCAGTGGAACACAGAAAATCATACTGTCATATTAAATTATTTTAATGGTAGTTAAATGTGATTTCCCCCTGGTGCTAAACATGAAATGGGCACTTATATTAATATTGAAATGTTCCCGTCCACGTTCACAAAAAGCGTTTGACGATTTAATGTCCTTCGGAGAATAAATGCTCAACAGCAATAAATTAGCTCCTTCATTGGCACTTGTTAAATACCATAACATATTATTTAATACTAACCAGGCATTAAGTATTGCATGTTGAGAGCCTCTTCTCTCTCGCGTTCGCCTCGTAGACAGATTGCGGCGCCGGAAAATAGTATAGCAGACACCAAAGAAAATGCAACGCCAGTCCACGCCATGAAGAACGACCAATCGTAAGATATACGCGTATTGTCCTTAAGGATCTGCAATAAACATGATAACAACAATCGATTAAATATAAGCGTGATAAATAATAATAATATGTAATCAAAATTTAAATGAAAAATTTAAGTGAAAAGATTAAATTTAAGCAGTATGTAATTAAAATACCTGTCCATAATAATTATATACCTATGATGAATTCTTTAGCACGGATAATTGCTGTAGAAATGCATCGGTACAATATATAGAATGATTCATCAAACATGCACCCTCAATTTTTTCTTCGATATTGAATATAAATTCTGATTTTTTAAATTGTTCAGTAAATTTTTAGGAACATATTTTTAATCATATATATTTCTTATACCATTTATGGAGTGTAGTATGGCAATACAATCTTTTTTTTTTTGTCAAATGAGAATCAACCTTTTTTACTGTTAACTATTAAGCAGATGACTTTTCTGATAATTTTGATGTTTTTAAATCAAAATTAGAACGAGTAGCATCTGAGCAATTAATATACATACAATATATACCTACTAAGGATGAAACTCCTTAATATAAGTCACATTGAATCTATCATTTATTCAACTTGGGCCATTTTTTAACAAATTATTAATGTTGATGGATATTTTATTAATGTGTTACTAATATTCTAAATCATCATATCCCCTGTGTCTTTCAAAAACCGTAATCATCGTCCTTATGACACTAAGTCAAATAATTCATATGGCCATATCGCCCATATCGTAACTACTAGTTCAAATGTTGATAAGATATAACATCAAAATTTAAAAAATATTCATATGATTAACAATTTACAGGAATAAACGGATATTCTCAATCAAAGAATACAGATTTTGGTATCACCACGACACCACAGAACACTCCATAAATGGTATAAAAAATGAAATACCTATTTATAAATACAGATCTTAAGTAGGTATTTTTAAAAGTTCCAAATTCAGAAATTGAATAAATTTTTAAAAAATGGGTGTGCATGCTTAGTGAATCACTCTGTGCGAAATAGTTAAGCCATTTACTTACGCTATTCCACTGCTGGTAAAACTCGTCTCCTACTACACGTTCCTTTTCATAGTATTCCACACCGTGCCAGAATCCCATAGCGCCAGCGCTAAGTAGGCCTGAAAAGAAAATAGTATGAGTCATATTCACAACATTTTTGTTAATTTCTATGCAACAACTAATTAACAATATGTATTACTCACATGCCAATAGCACTAAAATTGCAGTTGCCGTGATATTACCGGGCGATCTTCTCCAGCAACCCGCGACTCCGGTCCAAAAAGCGATAAACATTACGAAAAAGCTCACTATGAATAAGGCAATTGTTGATCGGCCCATGTCTAAACAAGAATAAGTGAATTAATTTTTTAAACTGTAAGCGATTGTCAATAACTGTAATTTGTGCAAACATACGCAATCTGGTCATGGCGTCTTCAGAAAACTCATGTGTATGATTTTCCGGGTCCAAGAAGAAATAATCGACATTCATACAATGTGTTTCGACAGGACTCAAATAGGTTTCAACTGAAAACAAATTAATAATATTGTAAATAAAACTATTTTATTTATTTATTTTTTACTAGGGGGAACCCAAAGCATCAAAGGCTATTGGGTGTGGGATGGTGCGTTAGGGTTTTTTTGTCTATGTTTAGTAGGTTTTTATGTTGGTAGGAGGGTAACACGTGTTTGTTTATATGTGGCAAGGATGTGTTGCTAAAAACCCCGGGTGGTCACCCATTCGGGAACTAGCAACCGCGGCCTGTACTTACATTCAGAACGTTTACACAGATTGAGAGTACGACCGCACCTCACCAAGCTATAACTATTGTTATTGTGAATATATCGTTATTTTATACAACGATATTGGAGCACTATTCATCTTCTACTTTTTTTGATTTCCAATGCATTTGTGCATTCAACAAATAAAATAAATTGATAAATAAAGTAGATTCTTATTCGATTAATTATCCATATCATTCATACATTGAGTAACGCAAATTTTGTTTCTTTAGTTTTATTGTGATATTATGTTTAGGATCTAACCTTCCTTTCCAATATGGGTTAAAGTTGAAAGTAATTTAATTATAATTCAACAATATTCATTAAATAAGTACGGGTTTCTCATTGTTCTCGATAAATATTGAAATAGCTATATGAATTATGGTAGGTATCGAATTGTAAGAGTAGAAACAAACCGCTATATTTTTATTTTCATACTTAATTTAACCTATAGTAGTTCAATAAATGTTTTCCTATTTCATTGTACAATAATATAAGTAATTCGTATTCATAGAATGTCTTATCCTGATATCATGCATTATTTAAGTATAATTTGTTTTATGAATAAGGAAAAAGGAATACGTTTGTTATTAACTTATCGAAAAAAAAAACGTTTACCACTTAATCGCACATACAGAATTATTAATTTAAATATCTACACTGGTGCTACTAGAAATTTAAAATCTAAAAAAAAATCGAATATTCAACAGGAAGAATGATAGTTAAATAGGTAGTAGGTATTAAACTATGGTACTTTTTGGTTAATTCTTGTTATAATGTTACCTAGTAGGATTTAAAATAAAACCATGAGAATCATCATTGTTTGGCAGTATATCACTTTAAATTATACGAATTGGAAAACACGATATATTTTTAAAAATAAATTAAAATTAATAATAGTATTTACAATAATATTATTCACTTCCTTATCGTAGATATATAACATTGAAAAAACTTATAATTGGGAAGTCGATTTTTCTGCAATATTAAAATACTGCCAAATATATTTAGGATTATTCTCAACTTAATGTTGAACATTAGAGGTGTATAAATAATGAAATTTATTAGATTGAATATTTAAATACTGAGCAAGGTCACTATCACAAATGTTATTATTTAAAATATTTAATAATACATGTACATATATTAGTGAAGGGTTGTCCAATTTCATATTATCATCTCAATATTTTTATAGGCGAATCAAAATTATAATGTGGTCGTATAAACGCAGTTATAGATAATTATTTAGATTTTACAGTATTCATTTTTGAAAAATGAACATGAAAAATGTGTAGCTGCAATTAATTTAAATTATTACCTTTATGAAGATGATTGGGCTTGTATAAATATGCTTAATCAATTCAATAACAGATAAGTCAATACGTAATAATAGATATATTACGATTGTAGGCATCCGTAATTTCAAACGGATTGGTACTTATTCAACGATACTTTTTCATAACTGTAATACGTAAGAACGACTCGCAACATTGAAAAGTCGATGCAATGAATCTGATGGAGAACAATAGGAATCGATATTTTTTGTAATAACGATAAGATAAGAGTTAGGAATAGAGGGAAGTCCAGAACCACGTCTTTGATTTTTTTTTTATTTGTCATTAAGTCGCAGAGAGAAATTCTATTTTATGTACCTACGATAATTGATTATTATTTTCAAAAAAAAAAAAATAAGCAGTGGCAGCATTAGAAAACTTCGTGGACGGTAAATATTGTCATCTGTCTATTCTATAGCTATTGGCTATTTTAAACGTCACGTCAAAATAATTAGAATATGAATTCAAATTTACCGCATTTGCAGCGTATTTGTATGATTTCATCGGGAATAGGAATGTAGGTATAATACCGGGTTAATAGCAATATAATGTTGGTACCGTATGGGCGATTCGATTTTAATGCAAACCGGTAGCTTATTAAATTTTAAATTTTTTAGATTATTGCTGTTGGTTTGCTGCGCGAAGGAATAAAAACTGCGGAAGGACGTCAAGACTAGCGCGGTCACCTCTATACTGGTTTGAGAATTTATTTCCACCGCACATCTCAACAATATTATAATAATAATTAATATGCAATCATTCGAAAGCCCAACTCTGACGATTGAATAATAATATCATCATCGTTAGCCAAGACCGTGATGATCAAACACGAGTTACATATTATTACTATGGACGCCTGTTATTTCGAACTAAAGTCGATTTGCTGTTTACACTGAGGATAATATTTTTGACGTACCTATGCCGGGTCGCATGAACAATCTTTAAACATCCAACGAATCAATAGCGAGCTAAAAGCCCCTTAAACATGTTTTACTGGCCCATTGGATCAACACAATTTTCATGCAACCCGGCACCATAGTGGCTAGCATCTATTTAATATTATATAATAATACCATCCGAGTTGGACGATAATTCATTGTATGCGCTTTTCACTCTCTCGCAGGAGGACTTGCTGCAACGCCGAGTATTCCTTTGACATACTTGTTAATTACAATGTATTATTCTCGCCACTATCTCTGCTGCATTGTATATTATAGTCCGTTTCGCAAATATGCCGTGTTTACGCTGTTTTACTGTGAGGTCCGAAGCGCGTCGAATGTCGGACCAGTTACCGACGATGGTATTAGATGGGTACCTATACTAACTACCTAGTTTTAATTCGTTAAATACTACACACGATGAGTCGATGACACATCTATTGTAGAGGCTAGAGAGGTTCGATAAATCGATCATGTGGCCAAGTATAGTGATCTCGTCTATAATTTTCGTTATACGAGCAACCCACTCGCAAATACGGTAATTTGGAAGACTACAATTTACACAGTTTATATTGTTGTTATTACTGTTTACAAATATAATTAATGTCCTCGACTATTCAATATATTTTGAACAGCATAATATGATGAATATAATTAGTTATTTTTCGTATTTCCCGGTACATAAAAAAAAATTACTATATTCTTGGACAGGTTTTTCTATAAATTAATTCATGGTTGTAAAAAAATCTTGTTCCGGCCAAATCGAATTAGATTCGATGAAAAAATTAAGTTTTTCCAACATAAATTTTGACCTACCACAATTGAATATTGTATTGAAAATAAACTTTTAAGTAATCATCATATATACCTAAGTGATATTATGCATTTGCATACATAGTAAGTACTAAGTATACACGCAACATATTATACATAATTATGTAAGATAAAATATTATTATAAACTGTAAGAGTTTATTATAACACTATTTGAATAATAAATTGTTCATTGTTCATTTTTCTATTGAATACGTGGGTCACTCGTTTTAACATGTGAAAAGTCTAGGTAGTAAAATTTAATTGATACACTAGTTAATTGGTTTTTGAATTTTTTGGACAGTCAAAGCTACTGTGAATACAATGTTTATGATAAACACTTTCGTTGGGTTTATTTTTTATTTCAAACACAAAGTAAAATCTATATTAATATGATGTTGTTTTTCAGTTATTATTGTTATGTATAGTCATAACTTATATTATCATTATTATTGTTTTCCCAGACACTTTGAGAAAAAACAAAACCGTTATTAGTGCACATTTAACCAGACAAATAGTGTGAAATCACGAATCTCACACTGCAACAGGCGCTGTGCACAACCACTTTCTATCGGCCGCTAAAACAAAAAGAGAAATATCGCGTTCGTAGACGGCGATCGAAGGAAAATAAAAAAAAAATACCTCCGAAGTGATAATATTCCCTGGCGGCTTTTTCTTTCGTCCTTTCCTCTCGAGTAGGTATACCTACCTTTTTTATAAAAACGCGCACACACGATGTGCTACTAAACGTGACCTTGGTTGACGTCCTACAGAAACAATTATGGGGCACAGATGGAACCGGTTGCCGGTGAGCCCCTCACGCACGCGCATGGAATGTGGGCAAGTCTCCGCTGAGAACCGGTACAGGCAGCTGATGCTGAATGCGGACACTCCTAAGAACATATTTATACCATCATTTTATTATACGAGCCCCGGGATGTCGACCGGCTTCGTGCTAAAATGATCGTGATGGCTATTAGGTGAACACGTCAGTATCATCGTCATGTGGTGACTTCGACTAGGAATCATTTTCTCGGAATTCTATCCAGAAATTCTACCCTCCGCTTTAGCAGGATGCCAACATTGACATGCTTTATTGTTACACTCGTGTATCGTTGTTATTTTCGTTGTTGTTGTTGTTGTTGTTGTCATTGGTGTCACACATTGAACGAACTGCAGCAGTGTAGTAACAACAAACATACAACAACAAAAATATCTTATTTTTCTGAAATTTATTGGTTGGTAAACAAATAATCAAAAATCACGTAAAACGATAAGATTTCGAAATACCTGATGTAGAACACACTGCGTATTAGATGTAACCTACCACACAAAATATAACATATAAAATATGTTATTAGTATTATTACTTTTGCAGCATAAAATAAATATCTACAGACATTAAGATAATAAATTATAATTCTATATAAGAAAATGTTATGCAATCAGATTATTATCTTAGTAATGTATATTATTATGATAGCTATTTGCATGGGAATAATACGAAAAGTTTACGATGGAAAACATAATATGATATGCAGATATTAACTCTGAGACTTATTATCACACTTCCGTTCAATAAAATAACTTGACGATAAATTGAAAAGCCCAGAATATATTATTATATTTCAAAAAAAATAATGATACTCGTAGAACGTATAATATTCAATATGAATACGCAAGGCACGAGCATAATATTATAACAGTTTCAACAAAACTGTGTTTTGCAAAAAAATGCATGTTATAATATAATACAATTATTTACACATTTTTTTTACAAATTTAGTTCTGTTTTCGAAATCCTAATCTTAAATAAATAAATCGATATATTATAATGCAGTCATGCAGTTAGCAAGAACATAGTTAATATGTAATACAACTATTTTTTAAGTAAATATACTAAACAGCAGTATACCAGAAGTGAGTGACATAATTTATATAGCTGGCATAGTTGTAGTTGTACTATAAATTATTGCTAAAAAATATTGTATTACGTGTTGTGTAATTTACAACTGTGAACGGACAAAAATATTGGATGTGCGTAATGTTTTATGGGCTGAAAAATTGAACTGTTATGTTGTATCGACAAGTTCAAAATCGTAAAATAAATCGATGAAAAAACATTTTCTTAAAAATAGGACGTGTATCAAACTGAAAATATATCGGAATCCTTAAATATTAATCTCTGTACTCAAATGACACAGTTTTACCTAAATTTTCCCTGTTCTCATTGATTAATTTTATGTATTCATGTTGAACAGGAAGAAATTTAGGTACAAACACGTTAGTGGCATCAAAAACAGGTATGTAATATGTAGAAATATTTATAAAAATTCATAAATGACTAACCTGTTCTAACGGTAAAATGTATTTTCACGATAGTATCATTTATTATTTAATATTTAGTGATTTTCTAAGTAAGTAACACAATCATATATTTTTAACGATTTTAAAAATATAATATAATGTGTTATAACACTCATAAAAATGTTTTAAGTTATAATTTATAACTGTTCGTATATGTACAAGTATTAAAATAATGTAAGTTGCCTACTTTGTATATTATACTAGAAATTAATATCAAACGATAGTGAATCAACGACTTCCTGATTGAAAACTGTTTATTTTAATTCATAAATGTTTAATAGTCTGTATTATATAATACTGTATTATATTGAACACAATGCTAAATAATATGTTTGTTTACTTGCTGATTTTTTGTACTCGATATTTGAAGCAATAGTTGTGTCGTCTTAGCATTCATCTTCACATAATATTATACAAAGAATTGAGAGCAAAATCTGTTTCATTAAAAATAAAAACTCTTATTTACTTATCATAGAATGTAAGGCAGAAAATCACAACAAAATAATTTATATTATCAACACTTGCGCAGACAGAAATTTCCACTCATTTCAAAAACCGCAAACGTCGAAACCAAAACTAAATGGTACCTCGACTAATCGAAGATTCTAGCAAAACCGGTCAAATGAGGTTATACATCACCACAGTGTTATTATTTTTTTTTTCATACAGTTCTCTTCCGCTTGTAAACTGTGATTAGTGCGCATAGTGAATACTGTACGAGTGCATTGCAATGTAAATCGCACGAAACAAAATATGAGAAAGCTGTTTAATAGTTTTCGTCAACATACTTTAAATAATTAATCAAATATGTATTTGGTTTTGACCAATTAAGTACAAATATAGCATTACAAAACCTATTTGAAAAGTAAAATAAACATTACATTTTCAAAGTGTACCCCAGGTCCTTATTTGTTATGGTGAATGAAAAAAAAGGTTAACCAATTTTTTCAACCTCTCTCCCATCCCTCCCAACACAATTTTATTCATCACTATAATAATGTAATTTTGGTTAAATTTGGTACACATAGCTTACCACTTCACGTGCCGTAAAAGGGTCGAACAATTGCCAAAAAGAATAGTTATTCTATTGGGTTTAATTTATTAAAATACATAAGTGCCTTTATTGTAGAACTTAATATTATCTATAAAAAAATGTCTTAACATGATTTCTCGTTACCTATTATATAATTTTTAAAGATTATCAATAAAATACCTATTTATTAATATAGGTATATGAGAAGATCATTATACGTATATATATAAATATATACATATGTATATATAATATATTTATGATTATTCGAATATATTTGAAGGTCGGTTTATTTTACGATAAAGTCTAATCTACTAAAAATAATGCAGCTACTTAGTTAAATATTAATTTTATAAATCGTTTTACTATTTCGATATTCTCGATTTTATCTTATTTCGACACGCGAAGGGGGAATAAACTATCAACAAACAATTCGATAGTAATTCTAGAAACAAAAAGTTCAAACAAATAAGATCCCCCAATCGTATACACTGTACATCATTAAGTTAGATCTGAACAAATTAAAATATCAAAACATACATTTTGTGACATTTACATCGCGTGGTACACACATACGCGTTTCAAACTCACTTTACCAATGTTGATACGAGATTTTAATAAAAACCAAATACTGCTATAATAAAACTCATAATATTTCTGTAAAACCGAATAAATAGAAATAAATAATAGTTATATAATATAGAAATATTGTCTTTGTATATAATATCATTATATAATTAATATATAATGTAATCGTGTGTGTACCAATTATAATACTATCATCGCGAGTAGATGAAATAATATTTAAATGTTTCAATTTAATTTTAACGTACAGCCATGTAATACATAATATCGTAATCAGAGATGATTTTTTTTTTAGCAACGCATATTAATTGATTTATTGCTTTCACGTCATATCGAGCGAGCTGCAGGTATTATGGACTGCCGACTTAACCAATCTACACGAATGGCACAGCCTTTCGTTTTCTACTCGGTATAATAATATATTATAATAATTTCCAGTTCCTACCTATGAATGGAATCACAATATAATTGTATTTTAATCTGCATTATGCGTGTGCGCGTCACACTGGACCGGACGAAAGGGAATAAGAAAAATCGGTCCATTCTCGGGAAGAGAACATTTTTTTCTCTCTTACGCGTGACATTATAATAACAATAATACCTACGTATTATGTTCTACATAATATTTTGTGTGCACAGTACATAATAATAAAATATGTATTAAATAATAATATTAGATCCTTGGCCGACGACACACACGCGTACTATGTAGAAAACTCTCGGTGTGTGCTGTGCTCTATTGTTGTGCCGTTGCGTCCGTTTCGGTTCCGTGGGAGAGCGACTTGTTGCTCAGCCGTATACCATAATACACCTGTATGATAATGGTAGGTAGGTGGATACAGCTTGTAGCGGCAACGCGCTTTTTATTATTCGTGGACGGCCGCGGTGACGTAACGACAGCGCGAATGCGATTGCAACAATGGTCGGGTTTGTAATAATAATAATGTACCTACATAGTTTTTCGAACTGAGAAGGAAACACAGATCACGAGTGTATTATTATATTATTATTATAGACACCCATTTATATAGATATACATAATCCCATGTATAGCGTATAATAATATATTATAATATGGGCACAAGCAGCCACCGGGCGGGGAGGAGAGAAATCGAAATTTAAAAAAAAAACTTACGTCCGTAATTAATAAACGAAAACTTCTAGCGTGCCGTACAGATTAACTAGACGGTCATGCAAAGTGAATATGTGACAACGTAAATAGAGCATGGGCGACCGACATATATATTATAATATATATTATTGTAAGTAGGTACCTATAGTGATTATAATAAGCGTCGTGCGCGCATGTGTATTCATTTATCAGGGAATTGTATAACAGGTGTCGGTGGCGCAACCGCGGGGAGGTGGTCTCCTAGTCTCCATCCCTCCCCCACGCGGCCATTAGGCTACATTCAAGTATTCTTATCAAGTGATACATTTTTTGATTCGAAATTGGTCTAGATAAAAATCGTGACATAATAATATTATAAACTATTTATATGTCGTACAGGAGATAGGTTGGTAAAAAATAAAAACAAACATTTTGGACCCCACCCACATTACCCTCTAGCTATAGTCTTGACTGCGATGCAGTGAATATCTAAACAAGGGTAACAGCTAAAATTTTAACCATAGAGAGGGAATTTAATTATAATATGTTATATTATAATATAACATTATACTATTTTAGACTTCTGTATTATGTGTATATTTTATTACAAACTTCGTATAAAAAAATAACAATTATAATATATTTACTGTACCTATATATCCATATTGTACAATGAGACTGTGAGAGCTTTAGTGATTTTGTTTTAGATTTTTTAATTTGTATTATTAAAT
Source organism: Myzus persicae (assembly GCF_001856785.1). Lineage (NCBI taxonomy): Eukaryota > Metazoa > Arthropoda > Insecta > Hemiptera > Aphididae > Myzus > Myzus persicae. Next base: position 503,428 of record NW_019100814.1, on the reverse strand, counting down.
TATTATTATCTTTATTGATAAAAAAAATACTCTTAAAACTTGAAAGTTTTTATGCAAAGTATACCCTATTAGCACTAAAGATATGGAGATGAGGAGCATGGCTTCTTCTGCCCTCCCCCCCCCCCGCAGACGCCCTTGGGAATAATACTGTTATGACATGTATTTATAGTTTACTTTTATACCGCTCTATGTATTGTATTGTGTGTATAGTAAGTTGCCACCGTAAAATTACAGGCGGTGAACTGGATGACTTTCTGGACCAATATAAAAGTATAATCGCTGAACACAGTACACTATAGTGGTTCGCAAACTATTAAATGTGGAGCCCTAGTGTTCAGGTAGACTGCTAGAGCAATCTATGGGGCTATACGACACAAAGGTTGAATATATAAAAAATATAAATAATTTGAGCCAAAATTAGTAGAAAATAAGATCCAGAGATGTTAAAAAGAAATATAATTTGTACCAATATAAAAATGTATAAATTATTAAAAAAAATTGAAATTCGTCAAAAATGTATTATAAATTTATAACATTTATACATAATATATTTAATACATATTTGTCTTCATTAAAAAAAAAACGAATAAAACTCCTTAGTACGCAATTGTTTTTGTAAAATTAATTGCGACTATAATGACTATGGTGTAGCTTACTAAGTACCTACCTTCTAACAATATATCACATATTATATACCTACATAAGTACATTACAAACAATGTCATAATGCAAAAACTCTGAAGCTCCATCATGATCATATATTCATTTGTCGAATGAGATTATACGTTCATTTGGTGCTTTTTAACGACATACCAGCTGTAGTTCTAAATTTAATATCTGGCATGAAGCACACGCAGGTGTCGGAGATTTTGGCGCTTACATCTTCCACTGGACCTAACGCTCCGTGGACACGTCCAAATGCACTATTATTAATTGAATTGCAATTTTATCATCATGATTTCTAATTTTATTTCTACTTATAGGTAATTGATATTCATAATGTCGGGGGCACCGTATACTAAATCGTCTGAGAACCGCTTCGAGATGCACGCACACATAAACATAGAGTGTAGCTATATAATAATAGCAGAATATTTCGCAACGTCTTTATCGGCAGCGAGAGTTTCACAACCGGTCGAAAATCGGGACATTGAGAAAATTCTAATTAACAATATTGTATCGCTGGTTATCATCAACACGAGAGATAAACGTACATAGATACGCATTATACAGCATGTACATCTCGATTTCTCACGCTACCGCGGTCGTACGTTACAATAATATGTAATATAAATTACTATTATTATTAATATTATTATATTCATTAACTTCACTTGTTCGCAGATCTAGATACTACTACAATGGATCGTATTTAAATGTGTATTATTTTTTTATTTTTCGCCACTCTGTTCACCACATGACATTGAAAATTCGACGTTTCGCCCGACGGGTTCACGAATCGTACGAAACTTTTGCGTAATGGTTTGTGACTCGTCTTTATTATTTCCATATTAATCGTAACGCTATAATACGCGAGTTTAACGGTAGTACGATAATAATAATATTATTGTATAGATGTTAGTTAGATGTGATTGAACCCACTCGAGCGATTTTTATCCGTCTTTGATGATCGATGAGATCTTCCGTGATGACGTCAGCTCCTGCTTGGGTGTAAAGAACCGAACGCTGAATATACAAGTAGTAGTAATAGTAATTCACCAGGCAAGCTTACACCAGTATATTCGAATTTTGTTTTTTTTTTAATTTTTTAATAACATTTCTGAAAAAATACTATATTTTCAAATATGGGTACTCAGAATATTGTCTGGTTTAATGAGTGCCAAGAGGTGATACTTCGTATTATTTTTCAAACTTCGAACCAACCTATCTATAGGTACCTACAATAAACTGATTAGCGTATGAATAATTCTTTTGAAAATGTTTATCCATTTAAATCGAAAATCGAACGGTTCGATTGTTTTTGAATGAATTATTAAACCTTGTATACTAAGGATTATATAGTCCCCAAAAATAGTTTTAAACAAATATAAATAATTTAATCTAGTAATCATTATGCTCGGGCATTTTACAAAATGTTGAATGTTAATAGATCAACATGAAATACTAAAATTTTCAAATCAGCATACTTCGTTCAAGTATTTTAAAAACCTTTAACCTTTGGTTTACACAACTACGTTTAAGAACTTAAAATCGATTAAATTTCAATTTCAATTTCAATTTACAACATTTTCAAAAAAGTCATCTGCTTAAAAAACAATCTTAATATTTGAAAACATGGTTTTCAATGGTATATATTTTAAACATTTTGAAAATCAGAGTTTCAATAAGCTTCTTATTAAACGGAAAATAGAGGTGAGCATGCTAAGACCTAAGCCCATATAAATATTATTATGCTAGTTTAAGACTACTAACGAATAGTATACGCGTAATTGTATTGCAACAATCAGTACACGCATCGGTGTAAATGTTAAATTTTTATTTGACATTCCTTTACACATTTGCATTTGAGTTTTTACGTTTAATACAATGTACATACAATATGCAAATGATAAAATATAATATCAATATTTATATTATGGCACGTTACTGTTTACAGGTAATATGAATGGTGGGCAACAAAACAATAAAACTAAATAACAAGGTAGCATTCTATTTTACTTTAGCCTTCTATAATAAACTATCCAACATTCCAACCCAATTCGTTAAACACAAATAACGTATAATGATTTCAACGTTTTTTTCAAACGTATTTCATGAATTATTTGTATTATTTTTTTCCGTCTTTTATAAGAATTCGTGTGAATGATTATTTTTTTACCAATAGTCGATTTTTCTTTAACCTGTATTTACTGGGATAATATAATAATATGTACCTAACAAAAATATAAACGTGACCAGTAACCCGATAAACCGATTTGACTGCGTCGAATTTTCAAAGTACCCTCCTCAAGAGAAGGTATATTTATATTACATTATTACCCGTGTACCTATGCATACTTTGGAAACGGGTGGTTAAATTATTTTCATAGTACATACAATATTATCGTGTCAGTAATAATAATATATTTACCTGCTGGAGGTCTGTCCTTGGGATAACATATTCTAAAAAGACCCTTCGTTCTTGTAAAATAGAAATATTTGTTCATTTGTTCTAGTACTGAAGTTTGACTACGCTGGTTAACGGCATTCTGAAAACACATAATAGATACAAATTAAAACACTGTGTTAAGGTTGTACGCTTTAAAATCGCACGGGTTCTGTTTGTTCGTAACATCATCATCATCATCACAATCTCAAAATTAACATTTTTAAAATATCATAATACACACACAGTAAAGTAGTGCTGGTGGTTTTTATTTTAATTGGAAATTACTTTACTGTTGTTCTCCAAACCATAAATTTCAAAACTACACGGTTCAATCATTGCGCATACATCGCATTTGTTTTATGTAGACACTGGAATTAATGATATATCATGTAGGTATAGTATCGGCCAGTAGATCAAATTCACGGACCAGTAAAGTATTGCAATTCGCAGTGAGATGTATTCATCGTATAATCATTACACCTATTTTATAATCACATTGTATTTTTAAAAAACAATAAAATAACCGTATTATTATCGTACACGTTTCAGACGACCTTCGAACACACAAACTAATTTACAAAAGTATTCAGCTTTGACGGTTAGTATTATACGTTCTAAATACCTTTTCTGAAAACATTAAGTATAGAAAGTTTATCTACTTATTCAAAGACGATTAAAACGATTATTATATTATTATTGTTTTCAATTCGAAATACCACTATACATAACCTTAAAGTGCTCGACAGCAGATCGAGGGGATACTTATCGATCAATTAACTCCATAATAATAAAATAGTAATATATTATAGGCTGTGCGCTTGCATTTGATTATTCGCACATTATCTTGCCGATTTCTCATTTTCTAGAAATGGGTTTCGTACGTAATTAATTATTATTATTCGATGAAATCGACCCACTTTATCATATATTTTTTTCCATCTTTTTTACATTTATTGTCATTTGGCTTTGTGTCGCTGTCAACTCCACGTCTTTATTATTATTTTGCAGACCATATCATGGGTTTCTTCGGATTTTAAAATCTACTCATATATTTTGTATAATACAATAGAGGGGACTGCAATTCCATGGTACAGCGACCTCGACTGGCATACAACTACAAAATAATATATTTGAAACTGCGCTGAATATTCAGTGTTTTTTTTTTACTATTTTTCGGTAGCGCTTCGAATCGCACTATACTCGAGGTGGTCGCGACCAATCGGAAAACAATCTACATGTGACATACAAATAACGAAAATAACAATACAGATCAGTGATATAAATAGAGAAATTTATAGATTTGACTTTATGGATCGGCGGAGGAGGGGTGTTTAATGTAAACAAACATAACAGACATCCACCGAAATTGTTGGCTGAGTTTTTTTTTCTATAGTTATCATTTTTTACAAATATTTGGTGGTCTGTACCTATATATAGTTGTAATGCTTTGATTTATATTTTGTATTATATCTACTTATGCCAATATCATAGTACAAATATATTGTAAAGTAGTATTATTAATCTTTTTGAGGATAAGGGGTTATGTTCACTGAAAAATAAATAGCTATAATTTTCAACATAAGACTTCTAAAAAGTAAAACACCCCCAGAAACTTGAGATATGGATAGACTTTTATTGTACACGTCGTGATATTTAAAAGTATGTATACCTTCCACCTCGTGTGTCCGATATAAATAAGCTGAAATTAGTACACGTCCTATTAATCTCCTAAAATAATATGGGTATTGGGTGTGTTCTACCGACAAATAATTGCAATATTGTATTAATCAAAAATATATTGTGACAGTGTTGTGAAAATCACGACGGTGATGTGAAAATTATTGTAAAATATGATATTCGACGTCGTTGCCCACAAAAACAAAAAACTGTCTACAACGAAACAGTTAAGTCATACTATTGCTTGCGTAATAATCTTCGACGAAAAATATATTATTATTTTGAACTATAATTATTGTTTATTGTTTTCAAGTATAGTATGCAGTATTTAAAATAATACGGTCACTGGCACGGGATCATTTTAACATTAAACGGATGGTTTCTACGAACTTTGATTTTTTATATGCAAAAAAAAATTTTAATGCGAACTGCGAATTGTACACTTTTTTTACTCCGAATCCACGGATATTATACGTTTTATTACACATATCAGAATAGTTCACTTATTAGATTTTTTAACGAAATCATTGTGACTCGATGGTGATTCACGATTATTTTTAGATTTAACATTAATGCAATCCGTTGTTAGAACTCTGTGTCGTTAATTCAACGTAACGAACTACGCCATCTTGTCGCATGAAATATCGATATTTGTCATCACGATCTCAACAATACTACTGATTTTTGTAGTGAACTCATGATTTATTTGGTTTACGAACAATTCACGTTGTCAGAGCTATTCAACATAGTCTTGACTATAATATTGTAATTATGCGATGAATATTAAATTGATAAATTCGATAACACATATAATAATATGATATTATTTAGTTAATCTATAACTCTTTATGTTCGAGGTCAAAAACTAATGTCGTATGACGCATTGACGATACGAAACGAAGGAACCCACAAGTCTCCTGTGAAACATCTATACATGTGCACGCAGAAATATAACTCTACAATAAATATATTATTTGAATTTGATTATCAAATGACGAATATAATTTATCATACGCATCCTCCTAAGCGTAAGATCGATCGAAAGTCGAATGTATAATATGAAATACATTAATATTTATACTACTAGCTGTACCCATAACCCGACTTCAATCGGGAAAAAATTAACAAAATCTAAAATATGGAGCTATATAGGTGTAACTAGGTTTTAGTGTTAGTACCTCATCGGTTCACCGGAAAATAGGCGTCGATGTACCTAGTTTTGTTAACTGATATTCGACCGAGAATCGAGATGGGCAATCCATCTGTGACGGATTATAATAAAGCACCTCCTCCATATAACCTATTGTATACGTTTTTATTACAGATTGTAATAATAAAAAAAATTACTTTCTACACTTTTCCGATATTTCTAAGGAAATACTCTGAAATTGTCGTCAAAGTCGATCGAGCAGTTTTTAAGTGTATACATCCATTTATAAATCTATAATATATAAAGATACATGAAATTCTCTTTAATTTTTATAGGCAATGGCAATCGTATGTAAAAACATTTAGTATTCTATTTTCGTGAGCCAAAATGAAATTAATTTGTGAGCCACTTTTTAAGAGACCTGTATGATGGGTTGAAAAACAAAACTATAAACACTCACTGAATCTCAAGAAACATGTGTACAAAATTTGGTGCCTTTTGATGCAAATCACCGGATACTAAAAAACGCACAATCATTTTTGTGTAATATAAACAAACATGATGCAATCCTTGTCACTTAGCTCCAAATCGAGGCCCTGTGTGTTGTCAAACCTATTTAATAGATGGGTACGTTTATAGTAGGTACTAAAATACTGCAAGCGCGTAGCGTTTTAACGGTTATAATAATTTATTTACCAATAGGTAATACAATTTTTTTATTTACGATAATATTCGTCTTTGTCCGTTGTAAATACACCATTATCTTAAATATTAGTTGAGCTGAATTGTATATTCACAGTTTAGTCGAGTGGTACATACAACACCATTAAATTGTGGTCAGTAGAATAGAAAAGGGAGCAATTGAACCTTAGTAGAATTTTTCTAGGGCCTGAACATTTTGGCGGACAGCGTGTTAACCAAAATTGTTATTATATTAGATATTTTAAGAAACAACCTGCAATAATAAGATTATAACGTATTTTAACAGTAAACCAATATAACTAGTTTTGCAGTTTTGCTAGTCTAGCAGAGTTCCAAAAACGAACTCCAAGAATCTGGATTTTATTCAGTTTCGAGATTATTTGAAAGACTTGCTAGAAAATGCATCGACAAAATCAGTGTCAGATGTGCGCGAACTCACGAGAGATCATTATAATTTTCCTGACTTGAGTACATATATATTATGTAAAATACATAGATATATACACAGGCGAACAATGAATAACACATTATCGACGGCAGTAGGCACCCATATATACCTACAACTATTATGGTCTGCGATGACTATGAGCAGACCGTCAAATGAGGCGATTCTAGTACAATATAATACGCCTATAATATACCAATAAATAATAATATTATAACAATAAATAACACGAAATTTCAACATTGGACCGTTCGTCGAGTTTCCGGTGTCGGAGTGTCGTCGTTGTAGTCGTCGTCTTAGTGTTTCCGGTACGATAGGTTCGTCTGTGCAGTATACAGTAGTAGCAGTACACCGCTGCAAGACGCGCTAAAAAACTATCAATACTACATAATAATATAATGCTCGACCGTACCCATGGTATTGGTAGGTACCTGTCTATACCACCTACCTATGCACTCGAGAACTCCACCGCCACCGCCACCGCCGCCGCCGCAACAGCAGTCGTCGATGGCTCAACGACCTCGTATAGAATTCTAAGCGGCCCCCGACGCGAGTGGTGCCGACGGAATACGTTATGCGCTCTAAAGAATGCGCGTCGACGCGCTATTGTAAACGACAATATAATATGAATTATAATAATATTCTTAGGTATCTATATTCTATATTATACTGCAGGTATATTGGATAAAATGGACACAGGGTGTCATGAGTGGCGTCTGTACTGCCACGCGCATGTCCTCTGCGGGATTTCTAGGATTTGATAAAAAAAAAAAAGAAGTAAAATGTCAAACTTTTGATCTTTTTTACCAACCGTTCTTAATTTATTTTGATTCCGTACGCATTGGAGTGGAGAAAAATACTTTGGAAAATGGTCGAAATCCATAATAATTTTATGTTATAGTGTTACACTCGTACGTCCAATAACCGTCAATATATATACCGATCGACTATATAATAGTTTTTTTTTTATTTATAAACAAAGTTTAGACGACAGCAGTCCTGACACTTCGATTTTCTTATCTAAACTTTGAGTATCTGTAATAAATCAAACTATTGTGTCATAAGAAAATTAGTTTTTTATCAAAAGCGTCACGTTTCCAATTACTAATAAAACTATACGTAAGCGCGTGAACATTTTCTTTTTATTTAAAAACCCTCGTGGAGCAATAAACAAAACTAATTGTATGAAATAAATGAGTAAAGCAGGTTAAACAAATCACCCTGTATATTATTGTTAGACAAACTGGTGAACACTATTGTTTATTATTATAATGTCCAATTATTGAGCGATTTTCGATACTACTTTTCGCGTTGTCTTTTTATTATTGTTATTGCCTATTATATTACTATTGGACGTATACACTTTTTAAAATATTTTTTTAAGTTTTTTTATTTGTGTCCCACCTCACTTGATTCAGGACCGATAACGGTAACAGACACGAGGATAACAGTCCACACGATACATATATACATGACGTGCGTGAAGTTGGCCCCCCCACCATGACCGATTTTTTTGAAAATTATGTACTCATTTTGCAAATAATTTGCAAATATTTGCAAATTGGTTTTCAGAATTTGCAAATCATTTCCCTGCCCGCTATAAGC